>NW_022095869.1:0-27619 GCF_006542625.1 Nomascus leucogenys | reverse complement strand
AGTTCTCACAAGATCTGGTCATTTAAAAGGGTGTGGCCCCTCCTTCCTCCATTCTCTCTCACTCCTGCTTTCGCCATGTGTAAAGTGCCTTCTCCCACTTGGCCTTCTGCCTTTATTTAAAATTCCCTGAAGCTTCACCAGAAGCCAAGCAGATGAACATACCATGCTTCCTGTAAATCCTGCAGAACCATGAGCCAGTTAAACCTCTTGTCTTTATAAATTATGCAGTCTCCAGTGTTTCTTTATAGCAATGCAAGAATAGACTGATACACTCAGTGATCTCCAATATAACACAAAAACAATTCAAAAATTGTCAGAAAAATTTAACAAAGAGATCGAAATAACTTTTAAAAGTCAAACAGAAGTCTTAGAACTGAGAAATATATTTGCTGAACTAAAAGTTTATTAGAGGCTCTCAACAGCAGAATCCACCAAGCCAAAAAAAAAAAAAAAATCAGTGAGCTCAAAGCCTATTTGAAATTACACAGTCAGAGAAGTAAAACAGAAAAAAGAATGAAAAGGAATGAAATTTTCCACAAAATATATAAACTTACCTCAAAAAAGCCAAATCTGAGAATTTTGATGTTCAAGAGGGAGTTGAGTAGGAGCAATGGGTAGAAAGTTTATTTAAAAAAGGAATAATAGAAACATTCCTAAACTTGAGAAAGAGATCAATATCCAGGTACAGAAAGATTAGAGAACACCAAACAGGGTTCAACCCAAATAAGACTACCCCCAAAATATAATAATCAATCTCTCAAAGGTCAAAGACAAAAAGAATTCAAAAAGCAGCAACAGAAAAAAAGGCAAAAAACTTAGGAAGAAGCTCCAATTCATCTCCCAGCAGACTTCTCAATGGAAATCACACACACTTGGAAGTAGGGGGACAATATTTTCAAAGTTCTGAAGAAAAAAAAACCTGTCATTCAAGAATACTTTATCTTGCAAAGCTATTCTTTATATATGAAGGAGAGAGAAATCTTTCCCGGATAAACAAAAGCTAAGAGAATTCACCGTTACCAGACCTTCTTACAAAGAACTGCTAAGGGAGTTTTCAAAGTTTTCTTTCCAAAAAATACACTAATGTGCACAAAGAAACATTTGAAGACATAAAATCCACGTGTGAAATTAAATACAAAAACAAACTCAGAATACTTCAATACTGTAATTGTGGCATACAGTCCCCTTACAATTCTAGTATGAAGCCTAAAAAATGAGTCAATAAAAAAACAATAATAGCTAAGTTACAGGCAATATACAAATATGTACATTGAGACAACCAAAAGTCAAAATGTGAAGGAATTGAGTTAAAATGCAGAGAAGTTTTTAGTTTTTTCTTCGTTAGCTTTTACTATTTTTTTGATATAAGTTATCTATTTAATGTAAGTTGTTATATCTATAAGATATTTTTGTAAGCCTCATAGTAACTACAATGCAAAACCCTAGAACAGATACACTAAAAATTAAAAGCAATGAATTAAAACATACTACCAGGGAAAATTACGTAGCCATGAAGGATAACAGCAAGAAAGGAAGAAAGAGAGGAGATAAAAAACAACCAGAAAACCAGCAACAAAATGTCTGTAGTAAGTCCTTACTTACTAGTAACAACACAGAATGTAAATGGACTCGGTTTTTCAATTAAAAGACATAGAGTGGCTGAAGGATACAGAAGCAAGACTCAAATATGCTGCCTATAAGAAATCCATCTCACCTATAAAGACACACACATAGACTAAAAGTGAAGGGATGGGAAGATATGCCAAGCAAGTGGGAATCAAAAAGAACAGGAATTGCTATACTTACATCAGACTACAAGTCAAAAGTGACTACAAGTCAAAGAGAAAGAAGGTCACTATATTATGATAAGTGGGTCAATACAGCAAGAAGATATCACAATTATAAATAGCTATGAACCCAACACCATGGCACCCAAGAATTCAAGCAAACATTAATGGAACTAAAGAGAGAGATACACTGTAATGCTACAGTAGGGGTTTCAACACCCTACTCTTAGTAATGGACAGATCATCTAGATAGAAAATCAATAAAGAGACATTGGAATTAGACACTAGACTGCAAAGACCTAACTGACATTTACAAAACATTTCACTCAATTGCTACAGAATACACATTCCTTTCATCAACATGTACAACCTTCTCCAGGACAGACCATATTTTAGGCCAGTAAAACAAATCTCAACAAATGTTTAAAAAGTAGAAATCATATCTAGTATCTTTTCTGACCACAATCAAATAAAACTATAAATCAATAATAAGAGAAACCTTGAAAATTACACAATCACATGAAAGTTAAACAACATGCTTCTGAATTACCAATGGGTCAATGAAGAGATTACAAGGGAAATTTAAAAGTTTCTTGGAACAACGGAAAATGGAAATACAGCACACTAAAATCTATGGGAGACTGCAAAACAGTACTAAAAGGGAAGTTTATAACAATAAATGCCTACATTTAAAAAGTTGAAAGCCTTCAAACAAACAACCAAACAATCCACTTCAAGGAACTAGAAAAGCAAGAACAAACCAAACTCAAAATTAGAAGAGGCAAAGAAATAACAAACATAAGTACAGAAATCAATAAAATTGAGAAAAAAATACAGAAAATCAAATATAAAACAAAAAATTCTTTTTTAAAAAAGAGAAAATGGACAAACCTTTACATAGACTAAGACAAAAAGGAGACAAGAAACAAAGAGATAAAATAGAAATAAAAAGGGGACATAACATATGAGACAACAGAAATACAAAGAATTATTAGAGAATATTATGAACAACTATATGCTAACAAACTAGAAAACCTACAGGAATGCATAAATTCCTGGACACGTACAACCTGTCAAAATTAAACCATGAAGAAACAGAAAACCTCAACAAACCAACAATGAGTAATGAAATCAAAGCTGTAATAAAGTCTCCTGTCAATGAAAAGTCCAGGACCTGCTGGCTTCACTGCTGTATTCTACCAAACATTTAAAGAAGAACTAATGCCAATACCCAAACTCTTCAAGAAAATTAAAGAAGAGGAAATACTTTCAATCTTATTCTGAGGCAAACATTACCCTGATACAAAACCAGACTAGAACACACACACAAAAAAAGAAAACTACTATCCCATATGATTGAGAAACATAGATGCAAACATTCTCATGAAAATACTGGAAACGGAGGCCAGCAGTGGCTCACACCTGTAATCCCAGCACTTTTGGAGGCCTAGGAAGGCAGATCATAAGGTCGGGAGTTCAGGACCAGCCTGACCAACATGGTGAAACCCTGTCTCTACCAAAATTACAAAAATTAGCTGGGCTTGGTTGTGTGCACCTTAATCCCAGCTACTCAGAAGGCTGAGTCAGGAGAATCACTTGAACTCGGGGGCAGAGTTTGCAGTGAGCTGAGATTGTGCCACTGCTCTCCAGCCTGGGCAACACAGCAGGACTCCATCTCAAAAAGAAAAGAAAATACTGCAAACTGAATTCAAATTAAAAAAGATCATCTACTATGATCAAGTGGGATTCACCCAAGGGAGGCTGAACATAGGATGGTTCAACATGAACAAATCAATAAACATGAAACATCACATCAACAAAACCAAGACAAACACCATATAATCATTTCAATAGATGCTGAAAAATCATTCAAGAAAATTCAGCATATCTTTATGATAAAACCCCCAACAAAGGTATAGAAAGAACATACCTCAAGATAATAAAGGCTGTATATGACAAACCCACAGCCAGCATCATATTAAAAAGGGAACATTTAAAAGCCTTTCCTCTAAGATCTAGAACAAGACAAGGGCAGCCACTTGTATCACTTTTATTCAACAATATACTGAAGTTCTGGCCAGAGCAATTAGGCAGGAGAAAGAAATAAAGGGCATCTAAATTGGAAAGGAAGAAGTCAGATTGCATGAAGATGATGTGATCTTATATTCAGAAAAACCTAAAAACTCCACCACAAAACTGTTAGAACTGATAAACAAATTCAGTAAATTTGAAGGATACAAAAATCAACATACAAAACCAGTGGTATTATATACACCAGTAGTAAACATTCTATAAAAGAAATCAAGAAAGCAATAACATTTACAATTGCTATAAAGAATATAAAAGACCTAGGAATCAATTTAAACAAAGAAGTGAAATATCTTTACTAGAAGAACCATAAAACATTGATTAAAAAAATTGAAGAGGGCACAAAAAAATGGAAATATATCCCATGCTCGTGGATTGGAAGAATTAATATTATATATTAATAATACTATCCAAAGCAATTCACAGATTCAATGCAATTCCTATCAAAATACCAGCGATGCTTTTCACAGAACAGAAATTAATATGGAACCAGAAAAGACCCTTAATAGCCAAAGCTATCCTGAGCAAAAAGAATAAAGCTAGAGGTATCACCCTACCTGACTTTAAAATATACTACAAAGCTATAGTAAATCAGCATGGTAATGGCATAAAAAAAATACATAGACCAATGGAACAGAATAGAGGACTCAGATATAAATCCACCTATTTACAGTCAACTCATTCAACAAGGTTCCAAGAACATACAATTGGGACAGTCTCTTCAATAAACAGTGCTGGAAAAACTGGATAAACATATACAGAAGAATGAAGCTAGACCCGTATCTCTTGCCACATACAAAAATCAAATCAAAATGGATTGTAGACTTAAGTCTAAGACCTGAAACTATGAAACTACTAAAAGAAAATTGGAGGAAATGCTCCAGTACATTGATCTGGGCAACAGTTTTTTGTGTAAGACCTCATAAGCACAGGCAACAACAGTAAAAATAGACAAATGTGATTATATCAAATTAAAAATCTTCTGCACAGAAAAAAAATAGCAAGGTGATGAAACAGCTCACAGAATGAGAAAATATTTACAAATTATTCACCTGACAAGGAATTAATAACCAGAAAATATAAGGAGTTCAAACAACTCAATAAAAAAAGACCCAAATAATTCAACTAAAAATGGGCAAAATAATTGAATAGACATTTCTCAAAAAAGACATACAGATGGCCATATGAAAATATTGTCAGCATAAATTATCAGGGAAATGCAAATTAAAACAATAATAAGATATCATCTCCAACAACAGTTAGAATGGCTTTTATCAAAAAGAGGGAATAACAGATGCTGGCTAGAATGTGGACAAGGAGAACTCTATCTCCTCGTACACTGTTGGTGGAAATGTAATAGCACAGCCACTATGGAAAATGGTATAGAGCTTTCCCAAAAAACTGAAAACAGAACTTCTATAAGATCCAGCAATTCCACTACTGGGTATACATCCAAAAGAAAGGAAATCAATTTATTGTCCAGTTATCTGTACTCCCATGTTTATTGCAGCACAATTTACAATAGCCAAAATATGGAATCTGCCTAAGTGTCCATCAGTGAATGAATGGATAAAGT
Source organism: Nomascus leucogenys (assembly GCF_006542625.1). Lineage (NCBI taxonomy): Eukaryota > Metazoa > Chordata > Mammalia > Primates > Hylobatidae > Nomascus > Nomascus leucogenys. Next base: position 22,168 of record NW_022095869.1, on the reverse strand, counting down.
ACATATGGTAAATATACACAATGGAATATTATTCAGCCACAAAAAGAATGAAATTCTGTCATTTGCAGCAACATAGGTGGAACTGGGAGTCATTATGAAGTGAAGTAGGCCAAGCACATAAAGACAAATATAACATATTCTAACTCATATGTGTGAGCTAAAAAGTGGACCTCATTAAAATAGAGAGTAAATGAAGGTTACCAGAGGCTGGGAAATGTAGAGGGGAAAAGGAGACAAAGAAGGGTTTATGAATGAGTAAAAATATACCTTTAGAAAAAATAAAACCTAGTGTTCAGTAGGTTGACTATAGAAAACATTAATCGATGATACATTTCAAAATAGCTAGGAGAGAATAATTTGAATGTTCTAATGTAAAGATAAATATTTAGGTGACAGATATCCCAATTACCCTGATTTGACTACAGATGAATGCATCCAATTATATGTACCCCCAACTATATACATCTAATATGTATCAATATAAAGAAGTGAATCAAATTACCCAGTGTCAGGTATTTTGTTGTATCGGTGGAAACAAACTAAGACAAGTCTTGTGCCCCAGAAAAGTGCATCTAAGTAAAACAAATTATTGCTTATCTATTCTTACATCATAGTTCCCTTGACCAAGCAACATCAGAATTCAATCCCAGGATTACTCACAGGGATCACCGTTGTATTCTTGGTGTGATTTTTTTTAGATTGTAACATATTCCTCCCTTATCAGGCCAAGTACATCCCCTACTAGGTTATGCTGGATTTAACCCTCATTATCATCCTCATAGCCATGTGAGTGGGGACAGATTCTGAGAGACACATCTGATACTTCATTGAGGGGAGATTCTTGCAGCATCTTCCAGCATAGTAGAAGTGCCAGCTCTTGCTAGGGCAAGATGAGCTACGTCTGCAAGCCCAAAGGCTCACAGGGAGTTGCAGAATTTACATTTCAATGTCCCCTGTCCACGTGTCTCCATCTCGTGTTTCAGAATCTCAGGTTTATTCATCCGGGCTGGGTTCTTCACAGAACAGGACTACCTTGGTTGAAATTTCAAATGTCTCTGGAATGCTGCAACTCCAACGATTAAGTCTTCAGCCTGTGCCTCAACTGTGTCTGCCTCCCAACACAGTTGATAAAAGGATCATTGTGAACTATCAGAGCTTTACAGAGAAGCTATCTGGCTCTCACACAGCTACCAACTGCTTGTTAACAGCCTTCACTCTTTCTGATAGGTGTCAATATAACTTAGCAATAACTAGTCAACTCTTCTGAGTGTTTAAGCATTTTCTTCCCTGCCTCTTCCATATGTTTCAAATATCGACATCATTACACCTGTGACAGCATGTCTTTCCACTAAAACATTTTCCCAGTTCAACACCAGATAAATCTCTGCCAATTGAACTGGAACTTTGTGCCAGGAATTATCCATGCTCACTTATTAGGGAGGACGGTGTCCTCTTCACCTGCTGAGAGGTCAGTGAGTGAGTCAGTCTTCCACATCCCCATCTTGAGACCTGTTTTCTTGGACTATCCTGATACTGTTTGTGTTAATCCAGATACTGCAAGAAAAAGACATTAAGGCCATGTCTTTAAACTTGCAAGAGTTTAAAAGAGGAAATGCTTAAAGGCAAGAGGCCTGAGGAGCCTAAAAGGTCTGTCAGACCACAGATGAAGGAGAGAGGAAAGAAAGTTCAGGTGGGAAGCTTGCTTGCAAGTCTGACCTTCAAGTGAAAGAGAGAAGGAAGAACATTAAAACCATGGAGGACTGTCTCTAGAGCCTATGCTTTGCATTATAAAAACATACGACATATAAAATGAGTAGACCATGCTTTACTTAACATCAGGGAAATTAGAATGAGTATATTAGTTGATCCAGTGCCTTTACAACAAAATATATATGCTTTCTCTTCCTGAAGTTTAATCATTCCATGGTATTACCAATGTTTGCTTGTCTTTGCTCAATAACCTCCACTGTATGTCTTGTAGTGTATTTTGAAAACTGTAATATTATTATTTTGCTAGTTAGGTGAATGAAGATAAAAAAATTTACTTATTGTTTAGGCACTATCTGATTCACTTGAGAATCAACTCATGTAGACATGACTATATTAATATTTATAAATAAGATTTCATCTTAAATCTGACTAAGCCTGAAGTTTATTTTAATTGAAAATTTAGACTAAATTTTAAAAAGTCGGTCAAAAAATAAGTCAAACTATAGGCTAGGAGAGGCATATCTGGTAAAGACTGTTATCTAAAATATAGAAAGAGGCCAGAGGTGATGACTCAAACCTGTAATCTCAACACTTTGGGAGGCCAAGTTGGGAGGATTGCTTGAGATCAGGAGTTCAAGACCAGCTGGGAAACTAGGGAGACTCGTCTCTACAAAATATAAAAATATATATTAGCTAGACATGACAGCATTTGCCTGTAGCCATAGCTGCTTGGGAGGCTGAGGAGGGAGGATCAGTTGAGCCCAGGATGTCAAGGCTGCAGTGAGCTGTGATTGTGCCACCATGCTCTAGCCTGGGTGACAGAGTCACTTTGTCTCTAAAAATAAAAAAAAAAATTTTAATTTTTTTAAGTCTGCTCATTTCAGATTTAGTAAAAAACAAAAACAGGCGGGCGCGGTGGCTCACGCCCGTAATCCCAGCACTTTGGTAGGCCGAGGCGGGTGGATCGTGAGGTCAGGAGATCGAGACCATCCTGGCTAACATGGTGAAACCCCGTCTCTACTAAAAATACAAAAAATTAGCCGGCGTGGTGGCAGGCACCTGTAGTCCCAGCTGCTCGGGAGGCTGAGGCAGGAGAATGGCATGAACCTGGAAGGAGAACTTGCAGTGAGCCGAGATCGCGCCACTGCACTCCAGCCTGGGCGACAGAGTGAGACTCTGTCTCAAAAACAAAAAAACAAAAAACCAAAAGCAAAAACTTCCCAAAATAAAATATACAATGAACTCTTAAAATCCAACAATAAAAACAAAAACAATTTTTTAAATGGGCAAAAGCCCTGAATGTATACCTCATCAAATAAAATATTCAGATGGAAAATAAGCATAAGAAAAGATGCTTAACATCATATGCTGTTAGGGAATTTCAAAACAACAATGAGGTACCCTACACACCTTTTCAAATGGCCCAAATCCAAGACACTGACTATACCAAGTGCTGATGGGGGTGTAGAACAAGAATATTCATTCATTGCTGCAAAATGGTTCAGCTATTTCTTACGAAACTTACCATACAATTCAGCAATTGTACCCATTGTTATTTAATCAAATAAGTTGAAAATTTATGTCCACACGAATGCTTGTGCATGAATATTTATAGTAGCTTTATTCATTATTGCCAAAACTTGAAAAAACCAAAATGCCCATTAGTAAATGAATGGGTAAATAAATGGTGGCACACCCAGAAATTGGAAAACTGTTTAGCACTGAAAATAAATGAGCTATCAAAACATGAAAAGACATGAAAGCAATCTTAAATGCATGTTACTAAGTGAAGGAACCAGTCTGAAAAAGGCTACATACTTTATAATTCTAACTATATGACATTCTGGAAAAGGCAAACCTATAGAGTCAATGAAAAGATCAGTGGTTGCCGGAGGTTATTGAGGAGGAATAAATAAGTAGGCAAAGCATAGACAATTTTTAAGTCATTAAAACTATTCTGTGTGATACTATAAAGGTAAATGCATGTTATTATACATTTGTCAAAGCCCATGGACTATACATCAAGAATGAGCCCTAATGAAAACTATGGACTTTGAATAATAATGATATGTCAGTGTAAGTTCATCAATTGTAAAAACAGGTACCACTACATTGTGGGATACTGATAGTGGAGAAGCTTGTGTGTGGCAGGGTTGGTGGGGTGTGGGGTGTATATGCGAACTCTATGTTGTGCACAATTTTACTGTGAAACTGAACTGCTCTTAAAGTCTACTGAAGAAAAAGGAAATTTTCTATGGACCTTAGGGAAAGATGTTCATCCTTGATTAAAAAACATGAGTAAGGATTTAAAAAAACTCTTAAGTCTTGGTGTTCCCTAAATTTCTGCTTCATTAATAGTCAGAAGAGGACTTTTTGTTGTGATTTTTGTTCATGGTACTGGTGAGATAGATCAATTTATAATTGCCTGGTTTCTCATAAGATCTCCATTATCATCTTGTCTGTGTATTTATGGCAAATATACTTCCACTTAGGAATCAGATCTATTAACTTCTGAGAAAAATCAATGCATTTTATATGATGGCTGTTGATGTGTCACCTTGAATAGTCTGAACCACAGCGCCAAGAAATCCCTCTCAAGTATGTTTAGGGTGGGTTCCCAGGGACTCAAGAGACTTGGAGAACTAAAGGGAGCAGCAGCCATTTTAGCATACATATACCTTGTTCCAGTTATTCAGTCAAACACTGATCTATGTCTTTGTGAAGGAATTTTATGAATGAGATTAAATATTCTAATTGGTTGACTTTATTAAAAAGGGAGATTATCTTGTGTGGGCCTGATTTAATCCGTTGAAAGGTCTTTAAGTATGCTGAGGCCTTCTCTCAGTAGAGCCTCCCACTAGTGGACAACAAGCCTTAGCTCCTGCCTCTGGGCTTCCGGCCTGCTCATGACCTTCCCTTCCTGCCTGCCTGCCCAGCAGGCTTTGGGATCCTATAATTATATCAACAAATAAGACATAAAATTGCTCACATGTATATATAATCTCCTACTGGCTCTGCTTCTCTGAACTCTGACTGATACTTTTCTTTCACTGAATATCTAATATTTCATTGAAGTCTGAACTTTGATAAAATTCAGGATGGAAAAGTAGGAAGGGAAAAGTGAGATAAAAAATAGGATGGAGGGAGAAAAGAAGGAAGGGTGTTTTTATTATTGTACTTTTATGTTCAGATGTTTAAACACCTTTTTTAAAAAGGAATGCTTATTTTGTCTTTCAAATGATTATGTTCAACAACTTTTGACATCTTGTCTAAAATTGCATATTAACTATATGCTAGTAATAGATATCAGTATTGAATCAATAACACTAGGAATATGTGAAACATCAACATTTCCCAGAGTGAACGCTTGGTTTTGTATCCAGTTTTGGATTACAGGCCAGAAATTTTCCTGCTAATAGGTTTATGCATGATAATTCTCTACAGTTTAGTGTAATTAGTACTTTCCTACAGCACATTCTCTTATAACCTACTCAATAGCATCCAAGTAAAATAGAATTTCTCTTTGTAATTAGTGAACACTGGATCCAAGTGTATTGGATCCATTTCATGCCTGCTGATAAAGATGTACCTGAGACTAGAGAAAAGGGTTAATTGGACTTACAGTTCGACACGATGTGGAGGCCCTAGATAGTGGCAGGAGGTAAGGCACGGTCTTACCATGGTGGTGGCAAGAAATGGGAAGATACTCTATCGAAACCCCTGATACCCTTGATCTTGTGAACTTATCTACCATGAGAGGGTGGAGGGAACTGCCTCCCTGATTCAATGATCTCCCACTGGGTCTCCCAAACCTGAAATTATGGTCAGTACAATTCAAGATGGATTTGGGTGAGGCACAGCCAAACATATCATTTCACCCTGGCCTCCAATCCTCATGGTCCTCACATTTCCAAAACATCATGGCCTTCCCAACAGTTCCCCAAAGTTCTTAACTCATTTCAGCATGAACCCAAACTTCACAGTCCAAAGTCTCAATCTGAACAGGCAGTCCCTTCTGCTTGAGCATAAAATCAAAAGGCAAGCAGCTATTTCCTAGATACAATGGGGGTAGGTATTGCGGTAATACAGTCATTCCAAATTGGAGAAATGGCCAAACAAAGGGGTTTACAGGGCCATGCAAGTCTGGAAATCCAGCAGGGGTGGTCAAATTTTAGAGCTCAAAATGGTCTCCTTTGCTCCAGGTCTCCACATATCATGTGATGCAAGAGGTGGGTTCGATTGGTCTCGAAGGAGCTCTGCCCTGTGGCTTTCTCCCAGCTGCTTTCATGGCTGGCATTGAGTGTCTCCAGCTTTTCCAGGCCTATGGTGCAGCTGTTAGGTGGATCTACATTCTGGGGTCTGAAGGATGGTGGCCCTCTTCTCACAACTCCACTAGGGCAGTGCCCAGTAGACTCTGATTGGGGCTCAACCCCATTTTTCCTTCCAACACTGCCCTAGCAGAGGTTCCTCCATGAGGATTCCTCACTGCAGAAACTTCTGCCTGGTCATCATATCAACCTAAACTCCAATCAAAATAATAAACAAAATAAGTTTTTATTTAAAATAGTGAAGTAGTAAAGTTTTATATTTATCTCAAAAAAACATATACTATAAAACATTTTTAACTTTTTATAGATTATATTTTTTAAGCTATATTAAATGTATGCAGAAAAAGCTATGCTAAACATCACAAATTTGGAAGAAAAATAGTTGATTTGCAATCGGCAAGGATTAATATAGAATTCATTTGCTTATCTGGGCACCATCGTGTGTGCCGTATCAGTCCCAGCTACTGGGAGGCTGAGGTGGAGGATTTGCTTGATCCTGGGAGGTAAAGGCTTCAGGAGCGAGATCACACATACTGCCCTCAGCGCTAGCATAGGCAGAGTGAGACTCTGCCTCAAAAAAAAAAAAAAATTCCATCTGCTTATTTACTGTCTTAACCTAAGCATGAGGGAGAGAGAGATAGTGGTTTCTTTTTTTACACAGGTTAAGCTTCTCAATCAAATCCAATATCAAATGCCCCTCAAATCTGAAATTACCTGGAATGCTGTACTGATGCCACAAGTGTAAAGTTCCATGCCTGACCTTCTGTGACAGGTCACAGTCTAAGCACAGGACACAATGTAGTCTATTCAGTGTCCCCAAGATAAAAGACTCTCCCAGCCCCTTCAATGATGATATATCTTTTTTTTGCACAGGGCCAGATTCCCCCATCTAAGCCATGCTCTCACAAGGGAAATAAAATGGCATGTGATGGCAGGCCATATTGGCCAATGGCAAGTTTCCCCTGTGTTACCTCTGTTCCTGAATCACTATAATACCTGAGACTGGGTATTTATAAAGAAGAGGTTTAATTGGCTCATAGTCTGCAGGCTCTGTACAAGAGTGGCGCCAGCATCTGCTCAGTCTTCTGTGAGCCTTAGGAAGATTTTTACTCAATGGTAAAGATGAAGTGGGAACAGACACATCACATGGTGAGAGGGGCAAGAGGGAGAAGTGGAGGTTCCCACCTTTAAAACACAGGTCTTATGACTAAACTGAGCAAGAACTCCTCATCACAGCGGATTAGTGCTTAAACGTTCATAAGGGATTGTCCCATGATTTCACTCATCCTACCAGACCCACCTCCATATTGGGATCAATTTCAACTTGAGGTTGGAGGGGATAAATACTGAATTATATCACATGATGACCCACATGGGGCAAAGACCTATGAGCCATTTCTTCTGTCGGATTTTTGTTCATTTGTTTGCATATTCTTTTTCTGGGGTAAAGATATTGTTGAAATGTCAAAAAGGCCCACATACCCCATGGGTAACAGTGATAAGAAAAGAGGAAGCGTTTTTGTTTACTGTAGCACGAAGTCAGCTGCTGGAGAACCAACAGTAGTGGAGTATGAAACATCTCACAGAAGAGTGTGGTGGCTGGAATGACACATATATGACCTGAAGATAAACTGTTGAAGTTCTACCCTGAAAGTGACAAACAGCCATTAAAGGAAAACACTACATACAGCTAAAAATACGGATCTCAGTCATGTATTGAAAGTGTAGATCCATCAGCGTCACAGTGAACACATGACACTTAATGATATGCTGATCATGAAACAAGCAAAGATCTGTCATGATGAACTGATAAAGGGAACTGTGAATGTTCAATAGGCTGGCTGTAGAAGTTTTTTAAAAACACATAGCATTAAATTTTTAAAGAATTGTGGTGACAAAGCATCTACTGATCTTGAAATAGAGGAGAAATTTATTGACAAATTTGCCAGGGTCATTGCTGATGAAATTTTGACTCCAGGTCAAGTCTATAATGCTGATGAAATATCACTGTTTTGGTGTTACTGCCCCAGGAAGACACTGACTACGCTGATGAGACAGCCTACAGTAATGAAGGATGCCAATAACAGAGTAACTGTGTTGGGATGTGCCAATGCAGCAGGCATTGCATAAGTGTAACTTGCCATGATAGACAAAAGCTTGTGTACTCAGTTTTCCAGGAGTCCATTATTATGCTAACAAAAAGGTGTGGATCACCAGGGATATCTTTTCTGATTGGTTTCTCAAACATGTTTTACCAGTGGCTCATACATACTGCAAGGAAGCTAGATTGGATGGTGACTACAAAATTTTGTTCTTTCTTGACAACTGTTAATCTTCCAGTGAACATTCTATCAAGAATAATGTTAATGTCACGTGCTTCCCCCAAATGGTACTTTATTAATTCAGCCATATGACAAGGGTACCCTCAGATCAGTGAAAAGTAAATATAGCAACACTTTCTTGACAGCATGCTAGCAGCAGTGAAGAGAGGCCTAGGTGTGGAAAGTTTCAAAAGGAGTTTACCACAAAGGATACCATATATGCTGTTGTGAACACTTGGAACACAGGTTCTAAAGATACAGTTGTGCATCCCCAGCACAACCTTTGGCCTACAACTATTTAGTGATGATGATGAATAAGGTAGTGAATTTGAAGGATTCCGTATATCGAATGAGAAAAAAATGACGTCAGACATACTTACATATGCAAAAAACTTACCTTCAAAGTGTTAGTAAGCTGGAAGAAGGGTATAATAAAGTTTTTAACATCAAGAATAAAGCTCCAGTTGTTCATTCATTGACTGTGAGGTAGCTGAAATGGTCTTGAATCAAGGTGATTATGACACTAGAGGCAATGAAGATGACATTGTTAATACTGCAGAAAAAGTACCCTAGACAACATGGTGAAAATGTGCGATGGGTTTATTGAAGGACTGGAGCAGTGTGCATTCATAACAAAACAGGAAGTGTCAGTTTATAAAATCAAAGGGAGACTCCTGAGACAAAAATCCTGCATAATAAGGCAGATAACTGGAGGAAACATTTAAAACTCTATCCAGCAGAATGTCTCCTCAACTGTAAAGGACCCGGTTTCTGGTCCCTCAACTTCTTCTGACATTTCTTCTTACCTACAAAAAATAAATAAATAAAATGCAATTTAAAGTAACCTTTTAATCAAAACACAGCATTGTAGGTAGAGACTGAAAGGGTGCCATTGTTTATGGTTGCTGTTGTGTAATAGCTGAGACAGGTGTTCTGGTGACTACTCTGCTTCTTAGTTACTCTGAACACATTATTTTTTCACTGTATTAATGGTATGTCCTATTTTTCACTGTTACTTATGTGTGAATAAGTGTAAGAGAATGATTGCTTATCAGTAGCTTATAAATTTAGTCAAGAATGGTGGTGATTGCCAAGGAACCACAGGTTATCTTCATGAGTGACTGAGAAAGGGACCTCATCACTTTCTGATGGTTCAGTGTACACACACTTTGTTTCATGCACAAAAATATTAAAATATTTTATAAAATTACCTTCAGATTATGTGTATAAAGCACATGTAAAATATAAAAAAAATTGTGTGTAGACTTGAGTTCTGTCCTCATGATATCTCATTATGTATATGCAAGTATTCCCAAAGCCAAAATTTGAAACACTTCTCATTCTAAGCTTTAGATAAGAAATAACCTGTATTTCTTAGGTTGTCAGCTGTATTTTGCTGTGTGTCTTTTAAAAATCAAGTATACATGATATGATCTGGTGCTCTAAGATAATATTAGAATTTAAGACAATTGAAGACTCAATTCATCCCTTTCTCTTTAGAAAGCATAAAAAATTCTAATCAAATGCCTACAAGATAAGGAATCTCAAAACTTTAAGTCTCTTTTTTATATCTCAAGAGAAAATAAAGGAAACAAAAGTGACATCTAATAAGACTACACAGCAAAATCCAAGTTAATGATGGCTTCACTAACAGTTCTTTTTTCCACTCCTAGTTTTATTCTTTCATTTAAAAACAATATCTGGCTTATCAAAGTGGTTAGGACAGATTTCTTGTCACATGATTATTTAGAAATTATAAGACAAGAAACAGAAAACCATAGTTGATTGAACAGAATAAATATATGGACATGTTTTAAAACTATTCTTAAATGTCATGAAAGCTGTTTGAAAATATATTTTCCTTTTAAAGAAAATGGGTAGAAAAATTAATCAAAATATTTCTAATAAGTTTGACTCATCAGCATCCCTTTTTAAAGCAACACACACACTGATATGATTTGGCTGTGTTGCCACCCAAATCTCATCTTGAACTGTAGTTCCCATAATCCCCACATATTGTAGGAGGGACCCAGTGGGAGGTAATTGAACCATGGGATTGGTTACCTCCATGCTGTTCTCATGATAGTAGTGAGTTCTCATGAGATCTCATGGTTTTATAAGGGGTTCCCCCATAACTTCGCTCTGCACGTCTCCTCGCTGCTGCCATGTGAAGAAGGACATGCTTGCTTCCCCTTCTGCCATGATTGTAAAATTCCTGAGGCTCCCCAGCCCTGAAGAACTACGAGCCAATTAAACCTCTTTCCTTTATAAATTACCCAGTCTGGGGTATGTCCTTATAGCAGTGTGAAAATTGACTAACGCAGTAAATTGGTACTGAAAGTGGGTCGCTGCTATAAAGATACTGGAAATTATGGAAGCAACTTTGGAATTGGGTAACAGGCAGAGGTTGGAACAGTTTGGAGGGCAGAAGATAGGAAAACATCGGAAAGTTTGGAATTTCCTAGAGACTTGGAGAACTCAGAAGACAGGAAGATATAGGAAAGTTTGGAACTTCCTAGAAACTTGTTGAATGGCTTTGACCAAAATGCGGATAATGATATGGACAATAATGTCCAGGCTGAGGTGGTCTCAGATGGAGATGAGAAACTTGGTGGGAACTAGAGTAAAGGTCACTCTTGCTATCATTCAAGATATGACTTGGGTGCTGTTAAATGTATTCAGTTTTATGTATTCACAAAGATATTGTTTGGAATTGGAATTTATGTTTAAAAAGGAAGCAGAGCATAAGTTTGGAAAATTTGCAGCTGAGAGTGCCATAGAAAAGATAACCCATTTTCTAAGTAGAAATTCAAGCCAGCTGCAGAAATTTGCATAAATTATAAGGAGCCAAATGTTAATTACCAAGACAACGGGGAAAATGTCTCCAGGGCATGTCAGAGGTCTTCACGGCAGCCCCTCTATCACAAGCCAGGAGGTCTAGGAGGAAAAAATGATTCTGTGGGCTGGGCTGAGGGTCTTGCTGCTTTGTGCTGTCTCAGGACTTCATGCCCTGCATCCCAGCTGTGGCTAAAATGGGCCAGTGTACAGCTCAGGCCATTGTTTCAGAGGGTGCAAACCCCAAGGCTTGGCAGCTCCCACATGGTGTTGAGCCTGCAGGTGCACGGAAGTCAAGAATTGAGGTTTGGGGACCTCTGCCTAGTTTTCAGAGGATGTATGGAAATGCCTGGATTTCCAGGCAGAGGTGTGCTTCAGGGGTGATCCCTTTATGGAGAAACTCTGCTAGGGCAATGTGGAAGGGAATTGTGGGATGGGATCCAGTCTATCATTGATGGGCATTTGGGTTGGTTCCAAGTCTTTGCTATTGTGAACAGTGCGCAGTAAACATATGTGTGCATGTGTCTTTATAGTAGAATGATTATAATCCTTGGGTATATACCCAGTAATGGGATTGCTGGGTCAAATGGTATTCTAGTTCTAGATCCTTGAGGAATCACCACACTGTCTTCCACAATGGTTGAACTAATTTACACTCCCACCAACAGTGTAAAAGCGTTCCTATTTCTCCACATCCACTCCAGCATCTGTTGTTTCCTGACTTTTTAATGATCGCCATTCTAACTGGTGTGAGATGGTATCTCATTGTGGTTTTGATTTACATTTTTCTAATGACCAGTGTATAAATTAGCATTAGTTGTTTATAACAGGGATTATAATAGTAATATCTGGATTCTACATGAAATTAATTTTGTAAAATGGGTAGTAATACAAATTATTTTAGTATTCTTTAGAGCATCAAAAGAGAAGAGCAATGTTGGAAAAATTTTCGGGAGAAAAAATATCTCATTTTTTAGTGGACTACATAAACAGAGAATTATATGTCTACAGAATCTCTGAGTCTCACTGTTGTTTGAATCCTTCCGTGATGTCAAAGTATGGTTTTCAAAGGTTAAAAGGTGACTTTCATATAAAAATAAGCACATGCCCAAAATCTATTTAACACTTTAGTGAACCAGGAGGGTGAAGCTGTTTCCAAAAAAGTATAGAAGAAACAAAAGTATTTACAGTGACTGAATAAAAGAATGGTTGTAACATCATACACAAGACTAAATAATGTCTTATATGACAGAAGAAGAAAGAGAAGGAAGAGGAGGAGTAATGGTGGGTTTCAGACACCAATTGCATGTCTGCAGGAGAAAAATTATTAGCATTGCTATCAATATTAGACATGCTAACATCTCCCCTTTGTGCGATGTAAAATAGCCTAATCAATAGTAAGTAGCGATTCAGTACAAGTGATCATAATCAGGTAATTCTTGAGTGGGCTTGTTGGACAATGCTTCAGTATGACAGTCTCCCTTTGTGATCCTAAATAAACTGAAGATTTTTCTTGATTAAAAAAATAAGTTTGTCCGAGCATTTTGTCAAGTTACAGACACAGAACCAAAGATATTTCATAGCTTTTGAATAGTCTGCTCCACAATTGTTTTGTTTTGTTTTAAATAACTCTTATTTGTTCTTCTATTCTGAGGCTAGGGGAAAAAAGACATTTGTTTCTATCAGGTTAAATATGTACTACTTATTCATGTGTATGAATTCTACTGTTTTAAGGTCCCAGAGTCTGCTAAGAGTCCGATCAGCAAGGAGTTGATATTTTATGTCACCTATGAGGCTGTGATCTTGTAATCTAAATGAGGTAGCAGACCAGTTTCCTGGGAGTTTTTTAGACTTTGATTCCACATCTGAGTTACAGCACTTGTTCCTTAATGAAGGGCTTATAGTTCTGATTAAATTGGATTTATTCTCAAATATGGGAAGATTGTCTTGTACATGATCTTGGCTGTACAATTGATTTGTGCAATGAAATTCCAGTTAAAAAAGATTTCTATTGAAGCTTGAAAATAACAACTGTGTCATTAAAATTAAAAGGATGTAGTAAAACCATTTTTTGTGAAGTAGTAAAGAAAATACTCTTTAAAATGTGTTTCATTTCAGTCTGCAAAAGCATAATCTAATAAGGAGGCTTAAAGATATGCTAATGATAACAATGATTCATATAACAGTCATACATATCGATAATATTGCAGACAAAACAACACATACCTGGACACACAATAGATTTTATTCATCAGTTTATTTAATACTATGCAGTTAATTATTGTCCCTCTTGATCTTGGGTCAGTAGTGTGCTTTCATAAATTTGGTGGCTTCTAGAGTTTTAAAAAAAAACAAACTACTGACTCAATTGTCAGGTATTGTCTTTATAGTCATCTAAGTGGTACCACCTTAAGTTCCAAAGCCTGTACTTCTGAGTCTATTCCTCAGGTTGAAATAATTTAAAAACATATGATACATGTCTTTCTGGGAGACTCTGCGACTGTTTTACTTACTTGAAGAACAAATCTCTGGCCTACAGCAGAGCCCCGATAAGTATGAAAGAAAAGCATAAGCTACCTATTGATGATATAACTGAAAGGCTGGGTTTAATTTATTGAGTATCCATCACCATCAGAATGGAGAAGAGGAATATTTTCCATTAAGGTGCATACATAACTGTGTCATGAAAATTTCATCAGTTTCCCCTAATGGTTGAGTAAGATATGCTTTTATTTTTTAATAGATGCTCCTTCCTCCTCACTCGTCTCTTTAGAGTGTGTCTTCCTTCCTTTTTTTTTTTTTTTTTTTGAGATGGAGTCTCGCTCTGTCCTCCAGGCTGGAGTGCAGTGGTGCCATATCAGCTCACTGCAAGCTCCGCCTCCCAGGTTCACGCCATTCTCCTGCCTCAGCCTCCCCAGTAGCTGGGACTACAGGTGCCCGCCACGACACCTGGCTAATTTTTTGTATTTGTAGTAGAGACGGGGTTTCACCATGTTAGCCAGGATGTTCTTGATCTCCTGACCTTGTGATCCACCCGCCTCGGCCTCCCAAAGTGCTGGGATTACAGGCGTGAGCCACTGCACCCAGCCTAGAGTGTCTTCTTGAAAGTATTACTGTCTTGACAAAAGGCCCAATCTTTTGACTTTACAATGCAAGGTTTTGGCCTTCTGACCCTTGGAACTATAAACCCTTGCCTTCAGAATTAGTTCAGTGGCTCTCTCAAGGTATACATGACATAATCACAGGTATAGCAGTTAAGTCTTAAGAAGATATGAAAAGTTTTAATTGTCTATTTTTCAACTTTGGCATGTAGTATGTCTCAAATTCTGTCCAGACTTTGTAGACACTTTTGGGCTACCTTTACACACATGTAAATCTGAAATGCTCATTCACTGGTACCTTTTGTTTTTCCTCTCTTTTCAGTATTGGTACCAAAGGTCTTTGATTGGCTCCCTAAGAGTTTTTAGGCCTTTTGATGTTGCTCTATGAAGGATAAGATGTTACCATATTTACAAGCCAACAAATTAGCCTGCCAAAGTTCCGGGGTTGCTGGTAGAAGACACAAGACTTCTGGGTCAGAAATAAAGGACTGTTTCTTACTCAAAACAAAGCGAGCAGTATGATCTGAGCCAGCAGTTTTAGTGAGATGGGATTTTTCTTCTTAAAATGCAAGCACATTTAAAAATATTAGAAGTTTTGTATTTGTTTTCTGAGAATATTAGAATCATGTCTGTGTTTATTACTTTCTTTTTTTTTTTTTTTTTTTTGAGACAGAGTTTCACTCTTGTTGCCCAGGCTGGAATGCAGTGGCATGATCTTGGCTCCCCGCAATCTCCACCTCCCAGGTTCAAGCAATTCTCCTGCCTCAGCCTCTAGAGTAGCTGGGATTACAGGCATGCCCCACCCCACCTGGCTAATTTTGTATTTTTAGTAGAGATAGGGTTTCTCCATGTTGGTCAGGCTGGTCTCAAAATCCTGACCTTAGATGATCTGCCCACCTTGGCCTCCTAATGTGCTGGGATTACAGGCTTGAGCCACTGCGCCCAGCTTGTTACTTACTATGTAAGCACAAACCTCATTTATTTTTAGAGGCCTTGTATTTAATATATTAATACCCTCTAGAGTAAGAAAATACTTCATATATAATGAAAGGTCAAGGATTTTTACCAATTATAGACAGACACACGAGACTTTCTAACCTTAGTCCATAACGTTAGATACAGGTCAAAATTCAACAATACACACATACATGCACACACGCACACACACACACATATCACTGGTCCAAATTCCAAGGTACTTTACTTCTTTCTAATGAGCATGAAATATTCTCTTAATTGATTTACACTTATACATAGATAAGTACCTATCAACAATTAATTAGCAATTTCCTCTGTTATCTATATTCAATTCCCTGATGTTACCAAAGGGTTGTATAACTCCAAACTTTACAAATTGAATGACTTTGTAAGACATGGGATTGTAAGATGTTTCCTATTTATGAAGTAAAAATTCAATATTGAAATCTACACTGAACACAGTCTCCAGTCTGACAAACACCACTAGTTTGTTCATAACAATATAAATAGAGACTATTAGGGGTGGAGCAAGATGACAGAATGGAAGGTCCTACCAATCATCTCCACTGCAAGGATAACAATTTGACAACTATCTACACACAAAAAAAGCATGTTCATAAAAACCAAGAATCAAAGGAGTACTCCCAGTACCTAATTTTATCTCATATTACTGAAAGAGGCACTAATGAGGTCAAAAAACACAGTCTTGCAGTGCTGATGCCACTCCTCTCCTCTTCCCCAGCAGCGGCAGCATGGTGTAATATGGGTGGCAGTTTCGGTGCAGAAAGCGTTTTGGTGCACTGGGGAGAAGGGAAATGGCAACGCACACATTGGATTTATGTAGTGCAGACGTTCTCAATCTTTGCTGCATGTAGA
Source organism: Nomascus leucogenys (assembly GCF_006542625.1). Taxonomy (NCBI): domain Eukaryota; kingdom Metazoa; phylum Chordata; class Mammalia; order Primates; family Hylobatidae; genus Nomascus; species Nomascus leucogenys. The sequence goes on along the minus strand of NW_022095869.1, from coordinate 6,019 downwards.
ATCACCTGGAGAGCTTTTTACAAAAATATTCATGCTTGGGACACACCATACTGCATAAATCAGAGTTGCTGAGGATAGGTCTCAAGTATCAGTATTTCCCAAAACTTCTTCACATAGTTAAATGTACAGCCAATGTTTAGAAATACTGATACGGTGAGGGTTTCAGCTTCTAGACATCCGTATATTTGTCTCTGATATTTCTCCCAAAGTCTTCATATACTTTAAAACAAATTGCTACTATGTCATGTTTTTAAAATAAGAGGCTTAAAATATATTCACAAAATTTTTCACTCTTTTTTAAAGAAATAAATATGTTCTGCTAATATTTGGAAAACTATAGCTAAAATATATCTCGGCAGAATATAAGGGCATGTTCCACATGCTGGTCTGGGCGTATAGTAAACTAGACTCCCATATTGGTTTACGCTAGTGTCTTTAATGTGTGGTGGTGGGTGCAAGTGTGTAGGTGAGGGTAGGAAGAGGATGCAGGCTAATGTTATTTCAAAACTGAAAACAGTTTTTCATATAAAAGGATGATATATCCTTTCTTAAGGAAAAAATGTGTTCTTAATTGGCCTGCCGGTTATACAAAGGTACGGTAAACATCTTATTCTGGGATGAGAAAGTTTAAGACAATAAAATGTTCTTTCAAGAACAAAAATGCAAAGGGTTAATTTTACTCTTGGAAGAGTTTCCAGAAATCCCTCTCACACACACATTTTTTGGTGGATATCTGAGAGGGGTGTTCTGAATTCTTTGGTGGGGAGATATAGAGAGGGAGGTATGGTGGTCCTTGAAATAGGATAGCTCTGTGGAAGCACAGTTGAGAATTGTCTGAGGGTACCTGTGGGGTAGCCCAGTCTAAAATCTCTCATATACTCAATCCCATTTCAAGATTTCAAGTGTTTTATTTTTTTGAATGTGTGTGCATATGCTTCTCACCAATAAAAATTTGGGTTTCTGTATGCAAACCTTTAGTAAAATCTTGCTAAACCATGTGAGCTGGTCATCCCTGTGCTTTGTGGAGTTAGGGAATATTCTGGGCCCATGCTTGGAAAGCAGTGCCAAAGTGGACGGCAGCAACTGCCTCAGGAAAAAGTTCCCAGAAAGCAAGACAAGATGCAGAGTAGGATGGAGATGTGATCTGACACAAGGAGCAAGGCATGGTAGAGGAATAACTAGAATAATTCTGGAACTGGAAAACATTCCTCAGTGGTTCTAGGAATACCTAGGAAAACAGTGTTCCAAGACCAGACATTCAGTTACTGAGGATTGATGCTATTTGAGATAAAGTGAAGAGTGGCTCCTGATAGCTGAAGAAGAAGAGACAACTGGATTGTAATAGGAAAAAAACTACCTCAGTTTTATAAAAACAACTATTTATTAGTCAAGAAGCATCCATTAATTGTATTAATTGCATATGTTGATAAATATTATATAATTATCAAATATATATATATAAAAACTGGGCCAGTGATCAAAAATTTTCTTTAATGAGGCATAGCATTAAAATAATAAATACATAGTGAAGAACTTTGCCACGCACTGTACAGATGCAGCTATTAATTATTATCTGCAATGGTAAGTCTTTGATGGGAAAATCAAAGACTTTTGTATTTTTAAAAATACAAAACAGATTATCCTATATGAGGTGTGCATTTTTATGTTTTAGTTTTATAACGTTTTTGCTTAATTGTCATTTTCACATGTAATATTTCCATTCTATTTCTGGATGCAATTAAATAAAGGAGATTTATTTTGAAGCTGATCCGTGGAGAATCCCTTTTAGCAGGATGAGAGCATAATGAGAGGAGGTTAAATAGCCAAGACAGCCAGTGCAGCTGAGGATCATCAAAGATCAGCATAGGAAGGAAATTCAGGATATAGAAGCCATCTGGCCAAAGGTAATTTAGCAAATTCTCAAAAGGAAATCTAGCTTTTGTTAACTTCAGTTGCAACACATAACAGAAATGTTTGAAACTCTCTTAATAAAATGAGTGATTCAAGATTCTGTGGGAGGATATCCTGTAATGCTGTCTTTAAACATATTGGGAATTTCCCATTCTCAAATATCCTTAGGTAAAACTAAAAATGAGCTATTGCATGCATGACCCTGTAGCATATTCAGTCAGCATACACATTATGAGCGTACTTTGTCTAGATGATATTTGGAAAAATGAAATAATAACCGAAGTACTTATTGCATAGTTGAAGTTTTGTTATTATGATAACCCTATATTATATATGCTCATTTATATTCCCTTTGGTTTTGGTCTTTACCCTTGTTGTCCTGCCAAGGCCTCTCTTTTCTCGTATTTATCCCAGGCTGGTCCAGTGTTGGAAATGACATTCTCATTAACATTTCTGGTAAAATGTGAGTAACTGCCAAAGAAATTATAAAATTCAAGCATTCAATGTTATAGATTTTCATCCAATCTTTTAATTATATCTGAAGATGTAACACAGTTGGGTTTACAATTTGAAGACCTAAACCTTCTTGGATTCCCTAAAATAATTACATTTTTTCTCAACAAATATTCGCTGAGTACCTCTATGTACCAGACACTGTTTTACATACTGGAGATAAAGCAGTGGACAATAAAGAAGAAAACAAGACATACTGCCCCTGTGAAGCTTATAGCTAGTAAATGTGTATATCTATATCTTTATGTAAAAATATTGTAGTAAAAATCAAAATTTTTAATATAATACACAAGAATGAACACACACACACACACAAACACACACACCTGTATAACAGAAAAAGGGCATTGGTGGTCCTTGAATTGGGAATTTAAAAAAAGGTATGTATTAAAAAGGATTCCTGAGAAGTTGACAATTGAACAAGGACTTGAAGAATTTGTTTAATGTCTCAGAATGCTGTTGTATGGGAATGCGAGAAGGGAAATGAACAATAGTTTGTTTTAATACATAAATTGATAGAATCCTAAAAAAAAGCACACAGCTAGTTGATATAATGACATATAATTCTTCAGAGAATGGAAGCCTTCCCAGTAGTGGGAGGGTTAGGAATTAGTTGTTTGATCTAAACTATCCATTCACTTGCTTTAAAGTAAATAGATAGAGTTGTGGTTACTCATAGAGAATTCTAGATAAAATAACAAGTTTTAAAAAGATACATATGAGAGAAAGGGAAAGATGACCAAATAGAAACCTCCACTGATTGCCACCTGCCACAGGAAAATCAAATTTGTCAACTATGCAAAAGAAAGCACCTTCATAAGAACTAAAAATCAGGTGAGCAATCACAGCACATAGTTTTAAATTCATATTGCTGAAAGAGGCACTGAAGAGGGTAGGAGGGACAGTCTTGAATCACCAACACCTCCCCTTTCTCTTTCCCCAGCAGCAGGCATATGGTGTGGAGAGAGAATCTATGTGCTTGGACCAGGGAAAGTGCAGCAGTTGTGATACTTTTCATTGAACTTAGTGCTGCCCTGTCACGGTGGAGAGCAAAACTAGCATGAACAGAGCCAACACCCACTCATGAAGGGATCATTTAGATCAGCCCTAGGCAGAGAGAAATCCCACATCCCAGCATCAGAACTTGAGTTTTGACAAGCCTAGCCACTGTGGATAAAGTGCTCTGGGGCACTAAATAAACTTGTAAGGCAGTCTAGGCCACAAGGACTGCAACTTCTAGGCAAGTCCTGGTGCTGTGCTGGGCTTGGAAATGGTGGACTTGGGCAGCATTCTACCTAGTGAGACATAAACTAGGTGGCTAAGGGACTGTTTGTGCTACCCTTGCCACAAACGCAGGCAGCACAGCTCACAGCAATGGTAACCCCTTCCTTCTGCTTGAGGAGAAGAAAAGGAAGAGTAAAGAGGACTTTGTCTTCCATCTCGATTACCAGCTCAGCCACACTAGGATAAGGCAATGGGCAGAGTCGTGAGGTTCTCATTCTAGGACCCAACTCTTGGACAACATTTCTAGATACACCCTAGGCCAGAAGGGAATCCTCTGCCTTGAAGGGAAAGACCCAGTCCTGGCAGAATTCATCACCTACTGACTAACAAGCCGTTAGGCCCTAAATAATCAGTGCTGATACCAAGGTAGTACCCTGTGGATCTTGGATAAGACTCTGAGACATACTGCCTTCAGGTGAGACCCAGCACACTGCCAGATATAGTGGCTACGGTGAGACTCCTTTGGCTTGAGAAAAGCAGAGGGAAAAGTAAAGGAGACTTTGTCTTACACCTTAGGTACCACCTTGGCTACAGGGAGGTAGAGAATTAAGCAGGATCTCAGAGTCCTCAATTACAGGCCTTGCTTCTTAGATGATATTTCTGGACTTGCCCTGGGCTAGAAAGGAGCCTACTGCCCTGAAGGGAGAGTACCAGGCCTGGTAGCATTCACCACGAGCTGACAGAGGAGCCCTGGGACTTAAATGAACATCTCTGGTAGTCTCGCAGTAGTCCCCATGAGTCTACAGTGGTGGTGCCCACAGGGAGAGACTCCTGTCTGTGAAAAGGGAAGGGAAGAGTAAGAAGGACTTTGTCTCATGGTATGAGTTCCAGCTTAGCTGCAGTAGAAAAAGTACCAGGTAGGTTTCTAAGGAGTTTTGCTCCAATTCCTGGCTGCCAGATGGTATCTTTGAACCCACCCAATGACAGGGGGATCTCACTACCCTAAAGGGAAGGACACAAGGCTGGCTGGTTTCTCCACATGATGTTTGTAGAGCCCTAGGGCCTTGAGTAAGCCTATGCAATAGCCAGGTAGTGGTTAGAGTGGGCCTTGGGTGAGACTCACTGCTTCAGGCCTGATCCAATGCTGTCCTAATGGTGGAGGCCATAGAAGTGCTTGTGTCCCCCTGCCCAAGTCCAGGAGGCACAGAGAGAGACTTCATTCATTTGGGAGAAAGTAAGGGAAAAGGACAAGAGTCTCTGCCTGGTAACCCAGATAATTCTTCTGGATTTTTTCCAAGAACCCCAAGGTGATACCTCTATCAGTGTATAAGAACCAAAGCATTACTGGGGTTGGGGTGCCCCCTAATGCAGAAACAGCTTAGATCACAACACCCAACTCCCTCAAATACTTGGAAAGCCTTCCCAAGAGGAGGGTTACAAACAAGCCCAGACTATAAAGACTACAATAAATACCTAACTCTTCAATGCCCAGATGAAAACCCATAGGAATCATGACCATCCAGAAAAGCATGACCTCACCAAACTAACTAAATATGGCAGCAGAGATCAATCCCAGGGAGAGAGATATGTGACCTAACAGAGACAGATACTTCAAAAGTGCTGTTTAAGGAAACTCAAAGACATTCAAGATAACACAGAGAAGAAATTCTGAATTTTATCAGATAAATTTAGCAAAGCAATTGAAATAATTGAAAAGAAGCAGAAATTCTGGAGTTGAAAAATGCGATTGATACTAAAGAATATATCAGAGTCTCTAACCAGCAGAATTGATCAAGAAGAAGAAGGATTAGTGAACTTGACAATTTGAAAACACACAGTCAGAGGAAAAAAAAGAAAAAGAAATTTAAAAATGAAATATGCCTAGAAGATTTAGAAAATCACTTCAAAGGGACAAATCTAAGAGTTACTGGCTTTAAATAAGAGGCAGAAAGAGAGAGAGAGAATGAGAATATTCAAAGGGATAACAGAGAACTTTCCAACCCCAGAGAAAAATATCAATATATAAGTACAAGAAGGTTGTAGAACACTAAGCAAATTTAACCTAAAGAAGACTACTTCAAGGCGTTTAATAACCAAACTTCTAAAAATAAAGGATAGAGAAAGGATCCTAAAGAAGCAAGATAAAAGAAACAAATAACATGCAATGGAGCTCTAATACATTTGGCAGCAGACTTTTCAGTGGAAACCTTACAGGCCAGGAGAGTTTGGAATGACATATTTAAAGTGCTGAAGGAAAAACACTTTTACCCTAGAATAGTATATCCAGCAGAAAATATCCCTCAAACATGAAGAAGAAATAGAGACTTTCCCAGACAAACAAAAGCTGAGGGATTTCATCAACACCAGACCT
>NW_022095868.1:0-11976 GCF_006542625.1 Nomascus leucogenys | reverse complement strand
ATAGATAGCATGTAAAAGGTCAATTTTTTCTACTTTGCCAATCTCTGTCTTGAAATTGGTGAATTTAAACCATTTATATCTAAAGTAATATTGATATGTTAGGATTAAGTCACCTATTTTATTTTTGATTTTGGTTTCTTCCCTCATTTTTAATTTGTTCTATTTTCCCTACTACCCTGTGGGTGACTGTGATATTTTTTTAGAATTTTATTTTGATCTATCCATAGAGTTTTTGGTGTATCTCTTTCTACAGGTTTCTTAGTGGTCATTCTAGGTATTACATTATGTAGCCAATTTACCTGTTCAAGTATAGTATAGAAATCTTATTCTTTCAGTCTCTTTATCCTCCCATGCTTTAAATACAAAATTGTCTTAACTATTTATATACATTGGGTACAACAATAAACAATGCAATAAGGTTGGCTTCAACTTTCAAATTCAATTTGGAAAACTCATGAGAAATAAAGGCTATTGTATTTACACATATTTTTCTTTTTATTGTTTTTTCTTTTGGTGTTCTAGGATTCTTACATTTTTAATGTTTATTGTTTTGTCTTCAAGTTTACTGATTCTCCCCTCTGTCCTCCCAAGTATGCTTTTAATTCCATTTGTTGAGGTGTCCTTCTTGCTTGCTTTTCTGTATTTCTTCTTCCTTTTTCCTTCCCTTCCTTCCTTCCTTCCTTCCCCCTCCCTCCCTCCCTCCCTCCTTCTTTTCCTCCCTCCCTACCTCCCTTCCTTCTGTCTCTCTCTCTTTTTCTTTCTTTCTGTTATGGTATTTTTCAGTTCTATAATAAAACCTCTATTTCCATTTGTTTCTTTTTTATGTCTTCTATTTATTTACTGAGACTTTTTATTTTTGTATTTTCTTCAAACATGCTTGTAATTTCTCATTGAAGAATTTTATGATAATTTTAGTGTCTGTTTTATCTTAGAATTGGCATCTATTCACTATTTTTTCATTCTAGCTGAGATTTTTCTGGTTTGTATGGTGAGAGTTTCTGTTTTTGTTTTTTAAATTAATCCTAGATATTTCAATGTAATGAGACTCTGGATACTATTTAAATTTCTGTTTTAGTGGGCTTCATCTGGCACTGTGCCATCTGCAAAATGGAAGTAGAAATTAGATTCCCTTCTTGGCCTCTGTTGATTCTATAAAGGCCCAACAGGGTGCTTCATTACTGCTGGGCAGAGGTGAGAGTCCAATCTCCTTACTAGGTCTCTGCTGGCTGGGAGGGAAAAGGTCATCTTCTTATTACTCCCTATATGACCTCCACTGACACTGTGGTGAGAGGGTACTCTTTACTGCTGGAAGGGTCTGACAAACTGGCTTCCAACTCAACCTTCTTTGATATCACCTTGGCAGTGAGGAGAAATTTACCTCACTCGATGGAGTAGAATTACCAGCTCTTCACGTGGTCTCTAATGACACAAATGGGAAGAGGGTTATTACCACCGGAAAGGTTAGAAATCTGGACTCCTTACTTTATTTTGTGGGAAGATAGGCCGTCATTTATTTGTGGCCTTTTGTGGATGAAGAGTAGTTATTGTCTTGAAGTTTTCTATCTTTCCAGGCTTCTCCTTTTCTTGTCTCTGGTTAAAGATAGTGGCTTTTTTTTTTTGGCTGGGGGGGCGTGGGGGGCTATTTCTGTCTGCATCACTTGGTGTTTCTGGGCTGCTGGTTTCTCCAACACCAATTGGACTTATATGAGGCAAATTAAAAGAAATAAAAAATGCCAAAAGGGAAATTATCATGCCATGTATTGGGTCTTGAAGTTTCTACCTAATTTGCTGCTTCTATCTTTCAGTTTTTTCTTCTGTTTTTAATGTTTGCATTATATAATATTCGGAGTTTTTAGTTGTGCATAGTAGCATGAATAGGGGAAAGTATATCTATTCCATTTTACCCCAGAACTGGGAGTCTACAATTTATTTTCACACTATTGACTTTGTCATATTCAGTGATTATGCTAACTTCATTTATTATTTGACTTTCTGTACATTCTCTTGAATTATTTATATACACATACTGTGACATTTGTTAATAATGAATATTTGATTCCTTCCTCTCCATTTCTTATACCGTTCTATTTTTTTCTTGTCTCATTACACTGCTTAAGCCTCCAGAATAATGTTGAATTATGGTGGCAATATCGAGTATTATTTGTTTCTTAGTTTCAAGGTGAAAGTCTTTAATATTTCAACAGTGAGCATAATGTTTATTTTAGAATAATTTTGTGGATACTCTTTATCAGATTAAGGATTCCCTAGCATAAGGTTACTTGCAATTAGTAGTTTACGAATTTGATATCTTTTTTAATAAATTGGTATTAAATTTTGCAATAATTTACTACATCTATCAATTTGTAAACATAGTTAATTACATGGATTGATTTTTGAATTTTCAACTAGTCTTACAAATCTGGAGTAAGACAAGTGGTTCATATTGTATTATCTTTTTATGTATCAATAGGTACAATCTGCTAATTATTTAAATGATCATTACATTTATGTTCATAGGTGAGACTAATTTATAATTAATTTATTATTATTATGACATCATGGTCAGATTTTGAAATTTAAAACATGCTGGTGACAAAAAGAAATAAAAAGTATTCTGTATTTATTTACTCACAGGAAGAGTTTGTACAACATTGGTGCTATGTTTTTCTTGTATGTTTAAAGAATTCGCTAATGTGAGTTTTCTTTGTGGGAAGGAATTTAAGAATAGATTTAACATATTTTTAATAAATTCCAGCCTATTATAGATTTTCCAAGTCTTCTGCAGAGTGCCTTGAATAGTCATATTTTAAAGAAGTTTTTCCATGTTTTTCAAATTATTAAATTTATTGGTATAATTCATTTGGTCAATGCACTATGAGAAGATTCAAGAGCCAGGGTGAGATTCACCATGTGGCTGTTTTCCTACCCAAGCAGTAATGAACTTACATGTTGAGGTAAATCCTTCATCAGCATGAATCTGTTGGCGACTACAACAAACAGAGATCAATGACTGACATGCATCCCATATTATTATTGTTGCATGAATATAAAATAAATATTTGTTCTGTTAAGTGAATAATATTTTAGGGATTGTTATTTCATTATAAGCTGACCCACACTGTCAAAATTAGTAATTTTTTAAAAAAAATCTGAGCTTTATATTTTATTTGAACAGGAACATTGTATATCGGATTTTAGATGTAAATGTATCAATCATTAGATGTGTTGCTATAAATTTTTAAAATTTGTTTAGTTCAACCATTGTGGAAGATAGTGTGGTGATTCCTCAAAGACTTAGAACCAGAAATACCATTTGATCCAGCAATCCCATTACTGTGTATATACCCCAAAAAATACAAATCATTCTATTATGAAGATACATGCACACATATGTTCATTGCAGCACTATTCACAATAGCAAAGACATGGAATCAACCCAAATGCCAATCAATGATAGACTGGACAAAGAAAACGTGTTGTATATACACTATGGAATACTATGCAGCCATAAAAAGGAATGAGATCATGTCCTTTGCAGGGCCATGGATGGAGCCAGAAACCATTATCCTCAGCTAACTAAGTCAGGAACAGAAAACCAAACACCACATGTTCCCACTTATAACTGGGAGCTGAACAGTGAGAACACATGGACACAGGGAGGAGAAAAACCACACACTGGGTCCTGTTGGGGGATGAGGGGAAAGGGGAAGGAGTGCCTTAGGACAAATACCTAATGCCTGCGGGGCTTAAAACCTAGATGACGGGTTGACAGGTGCAACAAAACACCATGGCACATGTATACCTGTGTAACAAACCTGCACGTTCTGCACATATATCCAATAACTTATAAAACAAAATACAAGTTTGATGAATTCTTGCATCTTTAACATCTCTGAAAGTGTTTCTATGTCTCAATGAAAATTTTACAAGTTATTTTTACTAAGTATGAAATAAGAAATCTCTCTAAAATATTTCTTTTGTTGTCAATGCCACTTTGATGAGAAAGATATAGAAGCCTCCTGCATTTATTTTAACACATTTTTGTCCCATTTTATTTATTTTGTTTTAGGTATTTAAGTTAGTTTGGGGAGTATAAAGATAATAAAGATAAAACTCAGTCATTAATAAATTTACCAAACCTCTTTGGCTTCTGTCTTTGTCACACAGATTTGTTGCTATGATTGCTTTAAAATCCAAAGACTAAAAAAGTTGTAAGAATGAAAATACTTCATGGTTCATTTGTATTTTATATTTTACATTTTATTGTTGTTCAGTTTGTTGTAAACTTGAATGTCGATTTAATTTTTTGTCTTTAATTATAAAGATTTGGTAAACAGTAAACAGGCCTATGAATTTGTCTTAATACAACTTAAGGATACAACTAATGTCGAGGGGTTTTTTGATGATGATGATGACAGTAATATAAAATAAACTTTCCAATAATTGACAAATGTGAAAATGTCATTAACTCATTTATATACACTTTCAAGTATCCTGCACAAACTGGCAGATCAAACTGTTGTTGCAATATGGTAAGTCAGCCAGTGTAGAACTTAACCTTCTATACCCTATATCATTGAAAAAATCATCTTTAATGAATAAATTATTTTTGAACTGTGTTATGAGGCAGGTACCATAGTAGACACATTCATGTCTGTTTTCATTTTTCATCTTCACATCAGCACTGAGAAGTACACATCATTTTATGCATGCTACGTATGAGGAAATTCAGGCTTCAAGGCGTAAAAAATTTCCAGGTTTACATGAATTGTAATTCAAAGAGGGATATTCGAACCCACAATATTAGGCAACTGCTTTCTCTACTACATGTGATAAGGTGATGAAACTAATATATTCCATTAGCTTGTTGTTATGTAGTCATAAATTGAATCCACTCTAATACATCTAACTGATATTCTCTTAAATATGTACAGAAAGAAATACCTGTGAATTGACTGCAGATATCTACAGATGCTCCTCAACTTATGATGGGCTTATGTCTGAATAAACCCACCATAAGTTGAAAATACTGTAAGTCAAGAATGTATTTAATAAACCTATCCTACTGAACATGATAGCTTAGCCTAGCCTCCCTCAAACATGCCCAGAACATTGACACTGGTCTCCAGTTAGACAAAATCATCTAACACGAAGCATATTTTATAATAATGAAGTGTTGAATGTAATTTATGAAATGCTGTGCTGCAAGTGAAAAACAAAATGGTTATATGAATAATCAAAGTGTGATTTGTACACCATCTTAAAGACAAAAATTATAAGGTGAATCATCATAACTCAGGGACCATCTGTAATTGCAATAAGTTAAAATTGAAGAAAAAAAATAAAGCAAGGTAGAGAAGGCAGTGAAGGCTTAGAAAAAGCAGTTTGTACCAGTGCTACTTGACAAACTAAATGGAAACAGTGGATGGAATAAAATTTGATGAGATGAATAGATAAGAGGAAAAAGACAATCTGATAGAAAAATCAGATTTGATTAAATAAAAAAGGAAACAGATTAGTTATAGTGTACAGTTGAATGATAAAGTCAGTAATAGGGCTATTTTGACTTAATGAAATAAATTTAAAAACTAGACAACCACCTTCTAACTTATTATTCATAAAGTTATTATTTTAACCTCAGATTTTCTACTTTCAAAAATTCACATCAGTGCCTCATGTCTCCTGCCTTTTCCAGGTAAGTCCATTTCTGACCCAGAGCTTCTGCATGGCTGACTCTACCTCTTTGTTCCGAAGTGTGTAGATGAGGGGGTTTAGCATTGGGGTAATAACATTTTAGGGTACAGACACCATCTTGTCCACAGAAAATGTAGAGAAAGGACAAGCGTAGATGAAAATACAGGGTCCAAAAAAGAGTGTTACCACCATGAGGTGAGAGGCACACGTGGAGAGTGCCTTTCGCCTTCCTTCCTTGGAGCAAATCTTGACTAGGATAGTGGTGTAGGAGGAAATCAGCACCACAAAGGAGATGGTGGAGATTCATTAGAAAGAAGAAGAAATTATTTTCTCCTTACCTAATATAAATGTATATTATTTCACCAGCTGCAACCTCGAGACACTGATGACATGGCCAAGGTTGATTAGAATATGAAGTTACCTGGCTCCAAGCCACTCACTTCCACCTGATGCATTTCTCTCTTCCATCATTCAACACATTACTTCTCTCTCCTTTTCCACATTCAGTCTCAAGAAATGTTATATTTTTCTGAAATTTTTTTTTAATAAAAATATTTGGGGAAAAATAAAATCAAAGGTAGAATTTCAGATTCCAGTAAATGGACATTAGATCTGTAGAGCTTTTATTTGAGAAAAGGGAATCCCTGTACCCTTTGCCATCGAGAAAACCCTTGTAGGACTCTAACCTGTGCAAATAGCTACAGGAAAGATCATATTCCACTTGGGATTATTGATAGTTCAATGACCTCTTAGTATATTTTCTTTGATATGCCTCTGCAGCTTACCATATTCTATAATACACTTATTTCCAGTTTATTATTGTAAATGATATATTTCTTATCTTAAATCATACCTGTGGGCATATAGGTACACATTATGCTTATAATGATCTAAATATAATTATAAAATGGTTATTCATGCATTGAAATGACTCTCCTTTGACTAGTCTATCAAATCAAATAAAAATCAACTATTTCTCTGAGATAAAAATAGCAATTTGTATGTTGTGTATATTTTATCCATTCACATGAGCAATAGCTGGAACATGCTACTGTATGAGTTGAAACGGGTGATGGTCCACAGAGAACCGAGGGGAGGGGTGTTTTTGGTGTTTTGTGATGGCTGTTATTCACTCAGATTCTATAGCTTAGTTGTGCCATACACAGAGCAACATTTTTGAAGACTTAAGACATTAATAATTAGATAGCAATTTAAAGTTTTAAATATTGACTTTCTCACCTTATTTTAGTTTATGCCACTGTTAAATCTGTAAATGGTTACTTTCATTTAGGCAAATAAATGAGGATAAAAATATTAAAAATAAAATTAATTTTAAACTAAAGGTTAGCTTAAAAATAAAATTTACATATTCCTTATTTAAGGCAATTATGTAACTATAAAGATTACATCAATTACATGCTAACAGTTAAAAATATCAAGACACTATGAGGTAAAACTTCCAAATTTAAATATTATTTTGTTAAACTGATGTTTAAAAAATATTAACTTTAGAAAATGGTCACATAATAAAAGAAAAAACAGGACAGAAAACTATACTTAAAATATGATACAATCTATATACACCAGAAAAAGTTAAATTATATAAGACACTAGACTACATGTAAAGGCAATAAAATATTTATAAAAATTCACCTTAACAATTGAGACTTTCTTCCTTACCCTACTGAGAGTTCCTATGCATATCTGTAGGGTTTATGAACATTTTATTCTTATATATAAAAATCCAAAAAATGGATTTTTTTCTCTTTCTGCAACTTATTACTTAACCTTTTACTTAATTTTCAGGTAATAATTTCTCTTAATTATAATCCATTTAACTTGTTTTGAGAGTAAAAGTTGTTCTAGATATAACATCAAATAATCTGTTTCAGAATCATGAAAAACTGAAGAAAATAATTATCTTCCCAATTTCCCAGAAGCAAAGATTGTTAATTTTGCTAACCATTATACTCTTAAAACCTTTCAAAAATGCATTGTTTAGGATTTACACAATATAACATTGCAATAGACAATATTATATTTGAAAAAGAGCACAATTAGCATTGAATACTAATTCTGCAGGTGGGTCCTTATGACAGGAGCATGAAGAAAGGCTGTCAGTATAATAGATTTTAAGTCAAATTACATACCTTCTTGTCTGTAAATTCTTAGGTCCTGCAGTGATGGACCTCCTGGCACACTAACAGTATACAACCCATCCTAGTTATTATTGACCAAGAAAAAATTAATGAATTAAGATGAAAACCCCTGGTTACACTGGCCACCATTAGGAAATTTTGATCTTTAGGGATTTCAAGATTCAGCTATCACAGTCAAATCACAAAGGAAATCATTAAAATTTTTAATCAACCCTTTGTCAGAAATTAGGAAACATAAAAATATATGTGTTGAGTGATAGTGGGGATGTGAGGGTAGGAAAAGCAATTAATAGAAGGGGAAAAGAAGACATGAGAGTTGTAATAATGTCAGCTGGATTTTTAGAGAGGTAGGGTCCTCCTGGCCAACGGCTGAGTTAGTGGAAAGATGAGAGACTAAGGAAACTTTGGTTCAGGGCCTTGCATTTCTTCTACCAGTAAACCTTTGCTTGGTCTGCTTTATCTGGAGTACCTTTTCTAATCAGAATTATTGACTTTAGATTTGATTTAATTTTGTTTAATATTACAAAATGTCTTAAGTAAATATAAAAGTTTCTCACTTTCTTCTACTTCTGCCTCTAGTAAACCACTGAGAGGGGAAGAGAGAGAGGGAAGAGAAAGAGCGAGAAAGGCTTTCCTCTATACAGTAATATATTCTGGATGTGATTTCATGTGCTATATTCAGCTCTAATTATTATTAATAATTTTTTTTAGATGGAGTCTCTGTCCCCAGGCTGGAGTGCAGTGGCCCCATCTTGGCTCACTGCAACCTCCACCTCCCGGTTCAATGCAATTCTCCTGCCTCAGCCTCCTGAGTAGCTGGGATTACAGGCCCATGCCACACTCCTGGCTATAGTTTAATTAGTTTTTAACTGAATATAGTGATAATAAAATATCAAATATGGTATGATTTATAATAAAATTATTCTATCAATGGACATGTAGATCATCTACTATTTTATCATTATAATAAAAAATTCTACAGTAAACAATTTGTTCATATTTTCTTCAGACTGCATTCAGTATATGTAAGAGACAGAGGCTGAAAGTAAAATTCTGAGACAAACGTGGACACGTATTTCTCCCCCAAAAAACTGTAGTAATGTATACTTCCATGAGCCATGTGTGTGATGCTATTTTTCATATTCTTTCCTACACTAGATAACATCATTCTTCAATTTTAATTATAATTTTTCAAATTTGAAGTGTAATAATGATAGTACATTTTAGTTTGCATTTGCCTCAGCAGCACTGTGAATGAACATCTTTTCAGATTTTTATTAGTCACACATCTTTTTAATTCTAAAAATTGCGTGTTTGTTTGTCACTTTAATTTCTGAATGTTTACCATATTTTCTTTATTAATGTATGAAAATTCTCTAGATTTCAAGAATATTAAACAATGCAAGTGTTTGAAACATTTACGCAAACCTAAATTTACAGCTGATTGAATTTTTTGCTTATGTAAACTTCCAACCAGATGGATTCAGAACTTTAACAATGCCTCAGATGACTTCCTCACTCCTCCCAACAAAGCCTAAAGCTAACCTCTTTTATAACCTCTATTGGCCTTTGATTAATTTTGCCTGTGTTTGAACTTTGTATAAATGGGATTATAAAATATATACCCTTTCTATGTGTGTTTATTTCTTTGATTTGACATTATGACTGAAATTTATTCTAGTTATTGCGTGTATCATTGTACATTTTTATTATTAACAACTTTATTATTTCTTCCATTATTTAAGCATACTACAATTTGTTTATACATTCTACTGTTGCTGGACATTTGGGTAGTTTCTCATTTTTGGCTAATACAAAAAAAGCTTTTATGAACATTCCCTGTACATATTTTGATGGACATTACATTCATTTCTGATGGATGTACACTAGAGTGTGTAACTTTTCAATCCTAAAGTAGATGTATATCTAATTTGAATAAGAAACTGTAAAACATTCTTCAGATAGCAGTTGTTATCAATTTACAATACCACCACTGTTGTTAACAAAGTTTACATTGCTCCATATCTCCTCAATATCTACCTTAAAAAGAAAAATAATTTAGTCACTGTGCTGGGGCTACTAACTGCGGTTAATTTTGCATATCCTTGATAAGTAATGATGCTGAACATCTCATATGTTTATTTTCTATTTGAAAATCTTTTTCATGAACGGTCCATTCAATTTGTTTGCTCAATTGTTGAGTCATTTGCATTTTCTTACTGACCTATAGGAATCCGTTATATATGATATAAACAACTCCTTTGTTTGTTATTTGTATTACAATTATCTAATATTATCTGTGGCTTACCTTTTCACTTTCTTAGTGATATCATTTAGTAAACAGAAGTTCTTAATGCAGTCCATTTGTAACTTAAAATCAACTACCACACTAGGCTTCACAAAAATTCAGAACTTCTGTTTACTAAATGATATCACTAAGAAAGTTCAGCAT
This sequence comes from Nomascus leucogenys, assembly GCF_006542625.1. Taxonomy (NCBI): domain Eukaryota; kingdom Metazoa; phylum Chordata; class Mammalia; order Primates; family Hylobatidae; genus Nomascus; species Nomascus leucogenys. The sequence continues at coordinate 1,671 of NW_022095868.1, read as the reverse complement.
CATTACTTATCAAGGATCTGCAAATTAACCACAATTAATACAATTGTATTTCTATACCCAGATATTTGATAAAGCATTATTTAGTCTCAATCATTGTATTAGTTATTCTCAATGCTTCAGTAGGCACTGAACCTGTCCTCCTTCTGCTGGAATGGAAATCCAGGTGGTTTTGGCACTTGATTAGAATGATTGGGCTGCCCAAGGTGTGTCTGTAAAGGAGTTTATGTAGGAGATTGCTGTGAGAGTCGGGAAACTGAGTAGGGAATATCCTCCCTCAATGTGAACAGGTACCTTCCGAGAAGCTGAGGGTGCAGGTGGAGGAATTCTCAGCTTTCATAATCAGTGAGCCAATTTCCCCTAATAAATCTCCTTTCTCTCCCTTTCTCTCTCTCTCTCTGTCATCTTTCTCATCTCACTCTCTCTTTCTCTATATATAAAGAGATATATAATATATATTCTTAATTTTCTTTTTTGACTGTTCATTGTTAGTGTATAGAAATACAATTGTTATGTGATAACTTTTGTATCCTGTTAATTTGTATTGAGGTAGTTTCCTTCTATTCCTAGTGTTAAGTGCTTTATCATGAAAAGATGTGAAATTTTTTCAGATGATTTTCTGTATCAATTGTTTTCCCGCTTAATCTGCTAATGCAAAGGGATATATTACACTGATTTTTTGTGTTAAAACATCTTTGTATAGTAGCAATAAACACCACTTGGTCATAGTATATAATCTATTTCATGTGCTATTGAATTCAGTTTGCTAGTATTTTGTTGAGGATTTTGCAACAGTGTTAAGAAGTGACATTGGCCTATCATTTTCTTTTCCTGTAGCTTTTTTGTCCGGCTTTGGTATCAAGGTGATACTGCTCTCACAGAATAAACTAGGAAGTATTCCCTCCTCTTAAATTTTTTGAAAAAATTTTGAAGAGAATGGGTGCAAATAATTCTTCCTTAAATGTTAGTGGGGGGAAGGCCTGCCCTAAAAGAGCTCCTGAAGGAAGCACTAAACATGGAAAGGAAAAAACCGGTATCAGCCACTGCAAAAACATGCCAAAATGTAAAGACCATCAAGGCTAGGAAGAAACTGCATCAACTAGCGAGCAAAATAACCAGCTAACATCATAATGACAGGATCAAATTCACACATAACAATATTAACTTTAAATGTAAGTGGGCTAAATGCTCTAACTAAAAGACACAGACTAGCAAATTGGATAAAGAGTCAAGACCCGTCAGTGTGCTGTATTCAGGAAACCCATCTCACCTTCAGAGACACACATAGGCTCAAAATAAAGGGATGGAGGAAGATCTACCAAGCAAATGGAAAACAAAAAAAGGCAGGGGTTGCAATCCTAGTCTCTGATAAAACAGACTTTAAACCAACAAAGATCAAAAGAGACAAAGAAGGAGATTCATAAAGCAAGTCCTGAGTGACCTACAAAGAGACTTAGACTCCCACACAATAATAATGGGAGACTTTAACACCCTACTGTCAACATTAGACAGATCAATGAGACAGAAATTTAACAAGGATACCCAGGAGTTGAACTCAGCTCTGCACCAAGTGGACCTAATAGACATCTACAGAACTCTCCACCCCAAATCAACAGAATATACATTTTTTTCAGCACCACACCACACCTTTTCCAAAATTGACCACACAGTTGG
>NW_022095867.1:0-28930 GCF_006542625.1 Nomascus leucogenys | reverse complement strand
AGTTCACATACACAGAGAAATCATTTTAGGGCTTGAATCTGGAAGTTTGCCTCCAGGGTCATCTGAACCTGGATCCAGGTTCAGATCCAGGGCCATCTGAACCTGGATCATGTGTGTGTGAAAGACCCAGGACCCATGAACAATGTCATCAGCTGTGTGTAATTGTCTGTGTGCTCTGTGTGTGGCTGTGAATCTGTGTGTGTGATTTGCCTGTTGATTGTCTTTGGCATGGCTGTGGGTCCACGGGCGATGATGTTCAGGAGTCTAGAGTGTCTGGAAATCGGCACAAGCCTACCCCTGTGTTAGTCTGTGCTCTCTGTGAGCGGCTCTGAGCCTGTGGGTATTGATAGCTGTAAGACTATTGTCACTCTGTGTGGCCACATGTGTGACTGTCCCATGAGCCTGTGCTCTTAACGTGCAGTGGTGAGTCTGTGTGTGTTCATGTCTGTCAGTCTTTATTCTCTTGTGTGGCTGTGTCTTGTGCACCTCTGTGAGTGATGGCGAGTTGGCGCCTGTATCTGAGCCCCTTGATGGGGCTGTGATGGGTCCTGTTGTGTAGCTGCGATTCCTGAGTGTGCAGGAGTCTCTCTCCTGCTGTGGAGAAGTAAACGCCCCATCCCTTGTCCTCCTCCAACTGTGGGTGGGGTGAGGGCATCTAGGCCAGCTTTGAAGCCCCAGCCAGCTCCTGGCCTTTCCGGGAATTCTGTGTTCCCTGTCGGGGTGGGCAGGCGGGCAAGGGCCCAGACAGAGGCCTCTTGTCCACCTGGGCTTCAAGCAGCCCAGTTGAGGTGGTCCCAGACCCCAAGTCCACCCTGCCTGACATCCTGTAGCGGACACGTGCCTTGCCTGGGACAGGCATGCCTGTCATATGCCTGGAGGGGAGTGAACAGACGGATTCCCATAGAAGACAGACGGACAGACAGATAGTGGGACTTCTCAGGGCTTGGACAAGCCCCACCCCACGCTTGGGTGGGGTCCAGGACTACAGTGCCCGCCCAGTTTGCGGACAGTGTGAGTTCACAGTCCACATTCCCCACCCAGCCACAAACGCCCTCCCTGCCTCCCTCTGGGGGCCCCCAAGATCTAGGGTCCTCTCGTGACTAGGCTGTCTGCCTGAGGTCTGCCTGGAATAGCCTGGCTACTACCCCTGCACCTGTTCCCCTTCTGTCCCCAGGCCTCTCTGCCTGAATCTGCCTCTCTCTGCCTCTTTTCTTCTGTCCCTCCAGGAGTCTCTCTGCCTCAACCACTCCCTCTGCCCCTTCATCTCTCTGAGCTGGTGTGTCTGGTCCTACCCTCTGTTTGGGGAGCTGTCTGGCTCTGTCCCCCACCTCTTTGCCAGCCTGTGTCTCCTGTCTATGAATCGGGGTTAAATGGGAGTCCCTGTGTCTATGACTGAGCCCAATTGCCTGTTGCCTTTTCTGCAGGTGTTTTCACGAGCCTATCCCTACCCACCTGTCTGTTTCTGAGTCTGCCTGTGCGTCCCTTTCTCCCTGTCTCTGCCTGTCTACCAAGCTCCCCTAGCATCCCCTCCTCCCGCCCATCTGTCTTTCTGTCCCTTCTGTGGTCTGTCTGTTCCTGTGCTGTTTCTCATGCCTGCTTTCTTTGTAACTTCGGTTCTCCTACTCTCTCTCTGTCTCCTCTCTGCACCTTTTTCTGCCATCCATCCCATCCTGCTGTCCGTCTGCTCTGAGTCCATCCCCTCTGTCTGCCTGTCACTCTCTCTAGCTGTGGGTCTACACCGTCAATCTTTCAGGCCATTTCCCCCACCATCAACACACAGACAAACCTCTGTCTCCCTCCAAGTGGGTCCAGATAGGGGGCGCCCCTTCTCCACCTCTTCCCCCGCCCAGGGCCAGAAGGAGGGAAACGAAATTAAAATTAACATTTCTTCTCAGGAAAAAAAAAAAAAAAAAGTACCTTGCCAGAGCAGGAGCCTAGGCAGCCGAGAGGGCGCCCGAACCTGAGTCTGAGTTGCGGCCACTTCAGGAGCTGAGAGGAGCAGGTAGGTGAGGAGGAGCGTGGGCTGCGGGGATGGTGTTCCTGGGGGCCTGAGATATGAGTAGGGGTCCTGGGAGGGGGCTCGGGGTTCCTTGGAGACATTTTAGCACTAATGGGGAATGGAATGGCGTGTGTGTGGGGAGGTCCTTTTGGTACCCTGATCCCAGGAAGTGAATTCAGGTGTGGGTGGGAGGCTCCGGAGGGTGCTGGTCGTGGGGATGGGATTCCTTGAGACCCTCCCTGTCCCAGGAACGGGATTCAGGACTTGGGAAAAGGATTTCCTGAGCCAGTTTGAGCTCTAATGGAGACCTTGAATGGGGGTTTCTGAGATACCTCCTTCCCAAGGAGTAAGCGAGGGAGAGGGCTGGGGTTTCTTCAGAGACGCCCTACCCACAAGACAGGGGCTCCAGGCTCGGGTGGGGATTGCAGAGACACCCCCACCCCAGGAAACTCGTTAGGCCACGGGAGGGGGTCTTTGATGAAGGTCTCAGAAATAGCTCTTCCTCCGGAGGGGAAATGAGGGCTCGGGCCAGGTTCCTGAGACACCCCACACTCCACACCCAGGAAGTTTCTCAAGTCTGGAAGTGTCTCCAAATTGACTTCTGCCAGAAGATGAGTGTTTAAGACTTGCTAGGGGTCCTGGAAAAGACCTCTAGGCCCTAGAATCGGGGTTAAATGGGAGTCCCTGTGTCATTTCTGTCCCTGGGAAGGGGCTCGGTTCGGGGACTTGTCTTTGGCTTCTAGTGAGGATATTCAGAGTCGTGGCAGAGAGCACTTTGCAGCGTCTGAGGCAGGGGTCTCCGAGTCTGTCCCCAACCCTCAGCTCACTCAACAGGTTGCATTAGCTCTGGGCTCGGGCTTGGGGACCCAGGCGGGAAGGAGGGGGGTGAGGGCATTAGGAGGGGTGGGGCAGCCAGGCCGACACGTGTCCCTGCAAGGAGTGAGCTGCCTGGCCACGCGGTGAGGGTGGAGGGAAGGGGGGGGCACGGGGGACCGGGGAATGAAAGACACAGACGGCAAGAGAGACAGCGTGAGTCTGGGGTCTGGGAGGAGAGGCTATCCCTTCTCCACGTGGTCGGCTCATCTGCGCTGGGGTCCGGCTCTCTCTCTAGCTTTCTGTCTCTCCCCACTATTTCTCTCTCACTGGCTCTCTCTGTGTCTTTCTGAGTAACTAACTGTTGGCTTCTCTCCTTCTCTGATTTTTTTCTTCTCTCTCTCTCATCTCTTTCTCTGTCAACCTGCCTCCATTTCTATCCCTGTCTGTTCCTGCTCCCCTGCCTCATCTCTTTCTCCGTGTTTCCGTCGGTCTCTATGGGTCTCCCCTCCCCCCTTCTTCAGCTCCCCTCACTTTGAAGCACGCTCGTTCTATCTCTGAGCCCCCCACCCCATTTCTTTGCCCACAGGATGGAACTGCAGGATCCAAAGATGAATGGAGCCCTCCCTTCGGATGCTGTGGGGTGAGTCAGGGGTCCAAGGAGGTGGGCTCGGGAATCAGGGGTCAGGGTTACCCTCATATCGGCCCCTATTTCCCTGCCCTATCCAGCTACAGGCAAGAACGTGAGGGCTTCCTGCCCAGTCGTGGTCCTGCTCCTGGGAGCAAGCCAGTCCAGTTCATGGATGTGAGTGGACCCACAGGATCTGTCCTGGTGGCACCTTCCCCAGCTAATCTCCTCCCACACTGCTCCCTCTTCCCCACTCCTCCTCCTCCCTGCTGTTCCCCTGCCCAGCTATCTCCCCAGCGCAGCTACACACTATTTGGTCGCTCCCCTCTCCAGATACTCCTCTTCCCCAGATATGCCCTTTCCAGCTCTCTCCCTGGCCTTGCTTCTCCCCACCCGCTCTTCGGCCCACTGACTGCCCTCCCTGTCTGCTCCCCTCCCGGCCTGCCTTTCTCCTCCAGCTGTTCTTCCTCCTCCAGCACTCCTCATCCTCAGCCTATCCCCACCCGCAGCGTCTCCCCTCCCCAGCTGTTTTACCTCTGGTTGCTGCTTCACCCTCCCCGGGTCCTCTCCACTTCCAGCTGCTCTCTCCAAAGTTTGTCCTAGTTTCCCCCTTCCCAGCTGTCCCCATTTGCAGCCTCTTCCGTCTTCAACTCTTCTTCCCTGCTAGCCTCTTCCCTCCTCCTATGGTCTCTCCTTGGCTTCTCTCCACCCCGCTTGCTTCTTCTCCAGTCCTTCCCTTGCCCTGGCATTAGTCTCCTTACCTGGTGCCCCATCCCAATGTGTGCCCGGGCTTTGCTCCTTGCGTGCAGTTCGAGGGGAAGACATCGTTTGGAATGTCAGTGTTCAACCTCAGCAACGCCATCATGGGCAGCGGCATCCTGGGGCTGGCCTATGCCATGGCCCACACGGGGTTATCTTCTTCCTGTGAGTCCATAGGTGGCCTGCGGGGCCAGGGGTGTTGCGGGGCAGGTGGGAGGCCTGGGCCAGGTCTGAGCTGTGCCACCTGCCACAGGGCCCTGCTACTGTGCATTGCGCTTCTGTCGTCCTACTCCATCCACCTCCTGCTGACCTGTGCTGGTATTGCAGGTGAGACCCAGAGCCTGGATCCCAGTCCCCACTCCACCCCTTTGGACCCCAGACTCTGGAGCCACATCCAGAGCTCAACACAGACCTTGGACCCCAGACCCCAGACCCAACTCCCTGAATGCAGACCCCAGATCCGGGACCCAGCATCCCAGAACCCACCCCCAGACCACTACACTCTACCTCTAACCCCCACCCCTCAGTCTGCGGTTCCCCAGCTCCTACTATGGTCTCAGTTCATAGTCTGGCTCCAAGACCCCTACTCTTACCTCCAGCCCTCATCCTTTTCCCTGGCCTCGGATCCCACCTCCCAGACTCTGCCCCCAAACTCAACCCCAACTGCTTAACCCCCACCTTCATCCTCCATCAGTCAAAGCCGGTTCCCCCAAGCCCCAACTCCCCAGCTCCCGGGCCCTCTGGCCTGCACCTCTGGCCTGGCCTCCTGGACCTTCAACCCTGTTCCTGCATCCCCCCGCTAGGCATCCGAGCCTATGAGCAGCTGGGACAGAGGGCATTCGGGCCTGCGGGGAAGGTAGTGGTGGCCGCAGTCATCTGTCTGCACAATGTTGGGGGTGAGGACTCTGGGAGGTGGGGGTCAGCTTGGGGGGAGAGGGCGGAGTGAGGTGGGCTTCCCCAGGCTGGGCTGGGGAAGACGGGGTGGGGGCATGAAGAGAATCCTTCTGCTTACACCTCCCCCACCTGCACCAGCCATGTCCAGTTACCTGTTCATCATCAAATCTGAGCTCCCCCTGGTTATCGGCACCTTCCTGTACATGGACCCCGAGGGGTGAGTGAGCAACACCCCTTGGCTGGCCAGCAGCCCCTTGACTCTGCCTGTGAGGCCCGGTCAGTATCTTCAGCGCTGTGTGTGCAGCTGACTTCCAGATGTTCTAGTTTGAGACTGCTGGGCAGGCCACTTGGGTCAGACTGATTCCTCTGTGTGCCTGTTGCTCTGACCACAGGAGTCCAGTCGACCATGTGCTGATTTTGTGACTTATTCTGGCTGCTTCTGGCTGGAGGCTGACTCTTTACGTCCGGTTTACTCTGCTGCTGACCATGTGTGTGTGCATGTATATAGCCAATGGACTCAGACTCTGCCTGTGGGTTTGACTCTGCGTCTGCTGTCCTGGCTGATTCTCTTGGGCTAGCTCTGTGATTGACTACAGCTGTGTCCCGTATACTGGGATTCCAACCATGTGTGTCTTACCCTTGGTCACTCTGACTTCCCCTGCCCAGCTGATTGTTTGAGCTTGATTCTAGGTTCATCTGGCTGAATCTGTCTAACTGTAAGTGTGTGATCGCTGACTCCAGCAGTGTGTCTGTGTGCACGTAGTATGCTGTGGTACCAACTATGTGTGACTCACTCTGACTGTACGTGTCCAGCCAACTCCGTCTCTGTGTTTGATTTAGTGGCTGTTCTGGCAAATTCTCTCTGGTGTGTGTGTGTGTGTGTGTGTGTGTGTGTGTGTGATCCCTGAATGTGGCTATGTGTCCTCTGTATTATGGTTGCAGCCATATATGCTGGACTGTTCTGTTGATGAATCTGTCTGACTGTGTGTGAGTCCGGATCCGCTGTGCTGGCTCGGTATGTGTGGCGGGCACGTGCACGATGGGACTCCAGCACGGCTAGTGTGTATGCACAGTGTGTTGCAGTGCTTGTGCTTCAGCTGCATGTGTGTAGCTGCCTCTGTGTGTTTCATGAACAGCTCTGTGTGTCCAGTGGCTAACTCTGCCTCTGGTCCCATGGGCTAACTCTGCCTCCAGTCCCATGGGCTTTGCATGGTGTGTAGATGTGTCTCTGGTTTTGTCCGTCTGACTCTGGTCTGTGTGACAGTTTTTTTTTTTTTTTTTTTTTTTTTTTTGACGGAGTCTCACTCTTTCGCCCAGGCCTGGAGTGCAGTGACATGATCTCAGCAAACTGTAACCTCTGCCTCCCAGGTTCAAGCGATTCTCCTTCCTCAGCCTCCTGAGTAGGGGGGATTACAGGCATGCACCACCATGCTCGGCTAATTTTTTAATTTTATTTTTTTGAGACAGGGTCTTACTCTGTTGCCCAGGCTGGAGTGCAGTGGCGCCATCTCGGCTCACTGCAACCTCCACCTCCCAGGTTCAAGCCATCCTTTTGCCTCAGCCCCCATGCTCGGCTAATTTTTGTATTTTTAGTAGATACAGGGTTTCGCCATGTTGGCCAGGCTGGTCTTGAACTCCTGACCTCAGGTGATCTGCTCGCCTTGGCCTCCCAAAGTGCTGGGATTATAGGCGTGAGCCACCACACCCAGCCAGTCTGACAATTTTAACTGAGTGCTTGATCTTTATTCTCTGTGGGTATCCTTTTAGATTTTTGGTTTGATTCTGAGAACACTAGATAGCTGACAGTGTGACCAGAGATGTCTCATTATTATAGTTAGCTCCCATTGGTTTATTTCTGTGTAACTGTGTATGAGATAGAAAGAGACCATGTGAATGTCTAGAACATAGGCATTCAATCAAGTTGTTTTGAATGCATGAGCAGTTGTTCAGCTGATTCTGTCTTAACTGACTGTCTTGCCTGGTCACCTTCCTCCAATGTCTGTACAGATCCCACCTTTTCTCAGAGCTTGGTTCCAACAGTGTGGCCAGCTGGATGATTTCGTTTCTATTTCAGTCTTTCTTTGGCTGTGCAGCCAAATCAGTCCACAGGCATACTTTCAGGCATCCAACAAACCCTGAGCTGTTCAAACAAGCATGCATGTGTGTTTCTGACTTTTTGATGGACTCTGCATCGTGGCTTGTCTACTGGATCATCAGACTGTTGCTCTACCTGTCAGACATACCACGATCATGACTCACTCTCTTTGTGTCTGGCACCTTGTGTTGGACTGATTTTCTCTTTTCTTTTTCTTTCTTTCTTTCTTTCTTTCTTCTTTCTTTCTTTTCTTTCTTTCTTTCTTTCTTTCTTTCTTTCTTTCTTTCTTTTCTTTTCTTTATTTCCTTTCTCTCTTTCTTTCTCTCTCTCTCTCTTTCTTTCTTTCTCTTTCTTTCCTCCATTCCTTCTTTCTTTTCTTTCTTACTTCCTTTTTTTTTTTTTTGAGTGTCTTGATCTGTCACCCAGGCTGGAGTGCAATGGCACTATCTTGGCTCACTGCAACCTCTGCCTCCTGGGTTCAAGTGATTCTCCTGCCTCAGCCTCTCGAGTAGCTGGGATTACAGGCACGCGCCACCATACCTGACTATTTATTTATTTATTGTTTGAGACGGAGTCTCCCTCTGTCGCCCAGGCTGGAGTGCAGTGGCGTGATTTCAGCTCACTGCAAGCTCCGCCTCCCAGGTTCATGCCATTCTCCTGCCTCAGCCTCCCGAGTAGCTGGGACTACAGGCGCTCCCTACCACACCTGGCTAATTTGTTTTGTATTTTTAGTAGAGACAAGGTTTCACCATGTTGGCCAGGCTGGTCTCAAACTCCTGACCTTAGGTGATCCACCTGCCTCAGCCTCCTAAAGTGGTGGGATTACAGGCGTGAGTCACCGCACCTGGCCTGGACTGATTTTTATATTGAGTCTGACCGATTTGGGGTGTTTGACCATCTGGTTGTGCATCCACTTGCGATGTCTGATGGCAAGTTTTGTCCAGCTGTGTATGTGTTAGCTGTGTCCCACCGATAGTATCTGACAATCTCATAATCAGCTTGACTGTTTTTGTCAACCCTATTGTGCCATTTGTCACTGTAACCACCTAAATGACTTCTCAAGCTGAGGTTGTCAGCTTAACTCTCCTGACTTAGGGCAGAAAGCTGCCTGTCCAGCTGTCTTCTGTGAGTGTCTGCCTGACGGTTTCCTTTGGCTGGCAGCTAGGCACTGTGTCTTCCTGTCTCTCTAGGGACTGGTTCTTGAAGGGAAACCTCCTCATCATCATTGTCAGTGTGTTAATCATCCTGCCCCTGGCCCTCATGAAACACTTGGGTAAGAGGCTCCCTGGGTTGGCCATTGGGTAGTGGGGTTAGACAGAAGAAGCCAGACTGAGAAAACCCCCATTCATTTTCAAGGGCTGCAGAACACTAGGAGAGAGCTTATTTGATGTGGGCTTGAACAGATTAGTAGGAGTTTGCTATGGAGGGGAGGTTTTTCTGGGTGGAAGTAGAAGCTTATGCAAAGGTAACTGGGGTGGGTAGACCTTGAAGGCCAGACTAGGTGTTTGGAGTTCACTGTACGGGGGTCCATTCAATTTTTTTTTTTTTTTTTTGAGACTGAGTCTCGCTCTGTCACCCAGACTGGAGTGGTGCAATGGCGTGGTTTTGGCTCACTGCAACCTCTGCCTCCTGGGTTCAAGCGATTCTCCTGCCTCAGCCTCCCAAGTAGCTGGGATTACAGGTGCATGCGCCACCACACCCAGCTAATTTTTGTATTTTTAGTAGAGATGGGGCTTCGCCATGCTGGCCAGGCTGGCCTCGAACTCCTGACCTCAGGTGATCCGCCCGCTTAGGCCTCCCAAAGTACTGGGATTATAGGTGTGAGCCACCAGCCTGGCTGATTTCTGAGACTCTGTGTTTTGCCCCTCTTAGGCTACCTGGGGTACACCAGTGGTCTCTCTCTGACCTGCATGCTGTTTTTCCTTGTTTCGGTGAGTCACAGAGAAGCGGGGAGAGAGTTTGGGACATTGGGACACAGCCTCCCCCATGACCTGGCTTCCCCGCTGCCCCCATCCTCAGGTCATCTACAAGAAGTTCCAGCTTGGCTGTGCTATAGGCCGCAATGAAACAGCAATGGAGAGTGAAGCTCCCGTGGGACTCCCCAGCCAAGGGTTCAACAGCAGCTGTGAGGCCCAGATGTTCACAGTTGACTCACAGGTGTGTGTGCAGGCATGTAGGAGATTGCATCACACTCAGGCCCTCTGGTTCTGTCATACGGTGCATCCTGCTCAGAGTGGAGCCGGATATTGGACATTGGGAGCTTCTGTGTGTCTGATATGGAGGGCGATTACGGGGCGGGAGGGGGATGGGAAGAAGGGGATGGACCCCTGTGGGCTCTAATCCCATGTACTCGGGCATTCCCCTAGATGTCCTACACAGTGCCCATTATGGCTTTTGCTTTTGTCTGCCACCCTGAGGTGCTACCCATCTATACGGAGCTCTGCCGGTGAGTGGGCAGGCAAGTGGGCCTGAATGATGGGCCAGCAAGTGGGGTAACCAGAATGTCTGACACTCCCTACAGCAGTCCTGGGACTGTCACTTGGTGGAAGCTAGGTTGTGTCATGGGAGGGGTTTGGGGTGGCCAGGAGGTCTTGGGGCACTCAGGGTAGTGATTGTTTGCTGATCGGGGCTTAAGTATTCTCCTATTTTAATATCTAGCACAAATGTGGATGGACAGAGTTGGGAAGCAGAGATCAGATGATCAGATGGAGGGGGTGATATGCATGGCTGGTGATATGGGGATAGGGAGGTACAGACAGAGGTGGAGGCAGGGATGATATGATGGGAGATGTGTGGATGATCAGACAGAGGGACAGCATGGATGGTCAGATGGAAGAGGCAGTGGCAGTCAAATGCAGGGGAGAGGGAGACGGTCATATGGGGGGGAATATGGATGGTCAGAGAGGGGATTTTGGCTAGTCACAGGGGAGGCGGAGACGGGTGTCCCCATGTGTGCCAGCTGAATGTCAGTCTGGGAGAAGGGGACTCTGGAGGGTGGAGGCTGGCTTTGAGGGACCTGGGGCAAGTCCCAGGGTCTGAGCATGACAGTTCCACGACCTCTACACCTCAGGCCCTCCAAGCGCAGGATGCAGGCCGTGGCCAACGTGTCTATTGGGGCCATGTTCTGCATGTATGGGCTCACAGCAACCTTTGGATACCTCACCTTCTACAGTGAGTGGGGCTGGGGCTAGGGCTGGGGGGAGGGGGAAGGCCTGGGGCGGGAGCCTCTGAGCTCTTTCCTTCTGTGACCACGGACCTGTCAGTTTCCAAACAGAAGGTGTGCCTCACTTGTGTGGATTTTGTCACTGTGCATGTATGTATGGGTTTCTGGGGCATTGATCCTGGTGCTGTCTCCACATCCTGCATCCCGTACCCCCTGTCTCATGGCCCAGGCAGCGTGAAGGCGGAGATGCTGCACATGTACAGCCAGAAGGACCCGCTCATCCTCTGCGTGCGCCTGGCCGTGCTGCTCGCGGTGACCCTCACTGTGCCAGTCGTGCTGTTCCCTGTGCGTGGGGCCTATGGCTCAGAGGGACATGGATGGATGGGTAGAGGGCATAGGCATGGATGTGTGAGTCGAGGCTGGAGACAGGAGTGGATGCATGGATGAAGGAGGCAAGGATGGACAGACAGGAAAGGGCAGCGTTTTCAGATGGACAGAGATGGCAAAAATCGATAAACAGAAGTAGGGAGGACATAGATAGTAGGGGAGAGAGGGTCAGGGGACGGAGTAGTCAGTTGGAAGGAGGAGGCACCGATGGATGGCTAGAAAGAAGAGGGAGGCAGGAAGGGTCAGTTGGAGGGTAGAATTAAGAAACAGGGATGGACAGAAAAAGGGTGGAGGCTGAAGTGATGGAATGTAGGAGGGTCAAGGCTCCCAGATGGGGAGGCAGAACTAATTAGACAGAGGAGGGAGGTAGAGGTCGGATGGAGAGAGGCAGGGAGCTCACACAGGGTGGAAGGATCGGTGGATGGTCAGACAGAAGGAGAAGGCGAAGATGGTCAGCTAGAGGAGGAGGCAAGATTTCAGACAGTGGGTGCAGGTGCCGATGGGTGTTCAGACAGAAGGAAGAGACGTGGATTGTCAGAGGATGGAGGCAGGAAGCCTGTTCAGAACATGGAGACACAGATGTTGGGTTAGGCAGGGTGGAGCCATAGATAGTCAGAGGGAGGGGAAGTCAGGGATCTCAGCCAGAGGGTGGAGCTAAAGACAGATGATCATGTGGAAGGGGGGCAGCACTTGGGTCCTGACTTCTGTCCCACCCTACTCTGGCCACAGATCCGCCGGGCCCTGCAGCAGCTGCTTTTCCCAGGCAAGGCCTTCAGCTGGCCACGACATGTGGCCATAGCTCTGATCCTGCTTGTTTTGGTCAATGTCCTTGTCATTTGTGTGCCAACCATCCGGGATATCTTTGGAGTTATCGGTCAGTAAACCTCACCCCAGTCCCATACCCCATCTAATATGGGCCTTGTCCCCAAGTCAGGTTGACTCCTGTCCCTCCTTCTTGTTCTCCAGGGTCCACCTCAGCCCCTAGCCTCATCTTCATCCTCCCCAGCATCTTCTACCTCCGCATCGTACCTTCTGAGGTGGAGCCTTTCTTATCCTGGCCCAAGATCCAGGTAAGCATTCCAGGGCAGAGTAGGGAGAGAGGGAGCACTCCAAGGAGGGAGTGCTCACTCCAGGATGGCTGGAGGTGAAAGGGACATGCATAGGAGGGAGCTGGGAGAGCATCTGAAAGAATGGTCTGGAAGAATGGAGGTGATTGTCTTAGGAAGAGGCAGAGGAGACAGAGCACCAGCAGGGTCCAGGAAGACAGGGAGCACTCAAACAGAGGCTGGCATAGAGGGAGCATTCTCCAGACAGATGGAGGAGCACTATTGGGAAGAGAGCTGGAAGCACTTTGAAGAAGGAGGATGGAGGAACGTGTTCTCTCATGGGTCCTGGGAAGGTGAAAGGACTCGCAGAAAGGGGTTGGCTGTAAGGAAGGAGAGGGCACGCAGAGGAGGGTCAGGAATGGATGGAGCACTCTCTGAAGGAGGTGGAAGACTTGAGGAACATTCTCAGAAGGCAACTGGGTGAGGAGTCCCAACCAGCCCCATCTTGTCTCTCTGGCCCGCAGGCCCTGTGCTTTGGAGTCCTGGGAGTCCTCTTCATGGCTGTCAGTCTAGGCTTTATGTTTGCCAACTGGGCCACAGGCCAGAGCCGCATGTCTGGACACTGATCAGGCCCTGCTGGCCCAGGTCCCTGTGCGCATGCACATGGAGGGGTCGGGGCCACTCCCTAGGGTCCCTCCTGCCCGGCATGTGGAGGTGGCTGGTTCCCATGAACGTGGTTGTCAGAGGCGGGGGACAGCAGAGGTTGCAGACTGGCCCACTTCCCTCCTCCCCAGGGATGCCAAGCTTGGATCATGGCCCTAATCCCAACCCCAACCCCATGGGAGGAGGAAGAGGAGGAAGAGGAGGAGGAGGAGGCCAGGTCCTGGTGGAGCCTTTACCCAGCCCAGTCCTCTCTGCCTCCTCCTGGCTGAAGCTGTTTGTCAGGATTACCCTCGGGCTAAAGAGGAAAAATAAAGATGTTGAGCTACCACTCTGGACTCAGCCTTCTGATCTTTCTCCGAGTCTTGCTGGGGGAGCCTGCCGGAGTCCAGGCTGGAGCAAACTGGAGCCCTGCGAGTGGGACTGTGCCTGATCATGCGTTCACTCACTTCACTCTTTCAGTAACTTGCTACTCAACTTAATATTTCACTCACTTGGCCAGGAGCAGTGACTCACGCCTGTAATCCCAGCACTTTGGGAAGTTGAGGCCGGCGGATCACTTGAAATCACGAGTTTGAGACCAGCCTGGCCACCATGGCAAAACCCCATCTCTACTAAAAAATACTAAAATTAACTGGGTGTGGTGGTGCACGCTATAGTCCCAGCTACTCGGGAGGCTGAGGCGGGAGAATCGCTTGAACCCGGGAGGCAGAGGTTGCAGTGAGCCGAGATCATGCCACTGTACTCCAGCCTGGGTGACAGAGTGAGACTCCATCTCACACACAGAAAAAGACTTCACTCATTCACTCAGTAAACATCTCCTGAAAGCTTACTGGGTGCCAGGCACTATTCTAGGTGCTAGGGATATAGCAGTGAACCAAGCAGACAATAGTGCCCTGGAGTTGATGTTCTGACACACGAGTGGGCAAATCCATCCTGCTGCCTATTTTGGTATGGCCCTTTAACTAAGACTGGCTTTCATATTTCTAAATGATTGAAAAAAGGTGGACCCAGCACGGTGGCTCATGCCTGTAATCACCAGCACTTTGGGAGGCTGAGGCAGGAGGATCATTTGAGACCAGCCTGGGCAACACGGCAAGACCCCATCTCTACAAAAAATATTAAAAGAAATAGCCGGGTGTGGTAGTGCAAGCCTATAGTCCCAGCTACTTGAGAGACTGAAGTGGGAGGATCGCATGAGCCCAGGAGATTGAGGCTGCAGTGAGCCATGATCACGCCACTGCACTCTAGCCTGAGTGACAGAGTGAGACCCTGTCTCAAAAAGAAAAGGGGCTGCGTGTGGTGGCTCATGCTTGTAATCCTAGCACTTTGGGAGGCCGACGCGGGCAGATCACCTGAGGTCAGGAGTTTTAGACCAGCCTGGCCAACATGGTGAAACCCCGTTTCTACTAAAAATACAAAAATCAGCCAGGCATGGTGGCATGCGCCTGTAATCCCAGCTACTCAGGAGGCTGAGGCAAGAGAATCGCTTGAACTCGGGAGTCAGAGGTTGCAGTGAGCCGAGATCTCACCACTGCACTCCAGCCTCTGTCTCAAAAAAAAGAAAAGAAAATGAAAAATATTATTAAAAGAAATAATATTCTGTGACACTTGGAAATTATGTGAAATTCAAATTTCAGTGTCTAAATCATTTACATATCAATTTCAGTGTCTGTAAATTATTTACATATCATTCACAGTGTCTTCTTCATTTACATATTGTTTGTGGCTTTCTCATGCAGAGCTGAGGATTTGCAACAGAGACCATATGGCCTGCAAAGCCTGAGCTATTAACTCTCTGGCCCTTTTCAGAAAATGTTAGCTGACCTCTGACCTAACAAAGAGAATAAAAGAGAAATCATTCCTCATAAAGATGAATGCAATGAAGAAAATGAGCGATGTGAGAGTGGTGTGGGGAGGTGTGGGTGAGGAGGTGTTCAGCGAGACCTCGCCAAGGAGGGAACAATGAGTTTGGTCCTAGGTTGGCTGAAAGGAGCAAGCCTCATGGTTATTTTGGCAAAGGTGTTCCAGACAGAGGGAGCAACAAGTGCAAGGGCCCCGAGGTAGGAGCGAGCATGGCTGGTCCAAGCAAGAGCAAGGAGAAGCTAGCATGAGTATGTTAGTGCCATTTTCACCACAGCCTTGTCAACAGCCTGAGCAATGAAACAGATTTTTGTCAGCCTCATAGAAAAAATGGTATTGCCATTACAATTCACATGCGTGTGTGTGTGTGTGTGTGTGTATTTCTAATTCTTTAATTTTTAATTTTTAACTTTTTTTGAGACAGGGTCTTGCTCTGTCACCCAGGCTGGAGTGCAGTGGTGCCATCACGGCTCACTGAAGCTTTAGCCTCCCAGGCTCAAGCTATCCTCCTGCCTCAGCCTTCTGAGTAGCTGGGACTACAGGCATGCACCACAGTGCCTGGATGACTTTTTAAAATTTTCAGTAGAAATGAGATCTCTCTATGTTGCCTAGGCTGGTCTCAAACTCTTGGGCTCAAGTGATCCTCCCACCTTGGCCTCCCAAAGTGCTTGGATTACAGGCATGAGCCATATTTATGAAATAAGGTTTGTTTTGTTTTTTTTTTTTTGGCAGGGTTTCAGTCACCTAGCCTGGAGTACAGTAGCGAGATCACAGCTCACTGCAACCTCAACTTCCCAGGTTCAAGTGATTCTCTTACCTCAGCCTCCCAAGTAGCTGGGACCACAGGCATATGCCACCACACCCGGCTTATTTTATTTTATTTTTATTTTATTTTTTAGATGAAGTCTTGCTCTTGTCTCCCAGGCTAGAGTGCAATGGCGTGATCTCGGATCAGTGCAACCTCTGCCCCCCAGGTTCAAGTGATTCTCTTGCCTCAGCCTCCCAAGTAGCTGGGACTACAGGTGTGTGCCACCACACCTGGCTAATTTTTTTATTTTTAGTAGAAACGGGGTTTCACCATGTTAGCCAGGATGGTCTCGATCTCCCGACCTCGTGATCCGCCTGCCTCAGCCTCCCAAAGTGCTAGGATTACAGGTGTGAGCCACCACGCCCTGCCTTTTTTGTATTTTTTTTGTAGAGACAGGGTCTCACCATGTTGCCCAAGCTGGTCTTGAATTCCTGGGCTCAAGTGATCCACCCAGCTCGGCCTCCCAAATTGCTGAGATTATAGGCATGAAGCACTGCCCCCAGCCTGAAGGAAGCTTTTAGATGTTGAGACACATTTGTTTTCTTCCCAGATAATTTTTATGCATTTTTAAGCTACTACACATATATATTATTTCCCTGCTTCTATTTACAAATAGGGCAGTTGACTGTAGTTGCTTAATACTATATGCTCCTTGTTTCACTGTTCTTTATCCCTTACTGCCACTAAACTTAAGCTCAACATGCCATTCTTTTTGATAATAACAGTAACCTGAAATTCCAGCACCTGGCCTTAAAATTGCAAGTCTTGGCTGGGCACGATTACTCATGCTTGTAATCCCAGCACTTTGGGAGGCCAAGGCAAGAGGATGACTTGAGGCCAGGAATTTGAGACCAACCTGGGCAACATAATGAGATCCTGTCCCTAAGTTTTTTTTAATTAGCTGGGCATGGTGGTGTGCACCTGCAATCTTAGCTACTCAGGGAGGCTGAGGTGGGAGAATTGCTTGAACTAAGGAGTTCAACGCTGCAGTGAGCTGGATTGGACCATTGCACTCCAGCCTGGGCAACAGAGTGAGACCTTGTCTCAAAAAAAACAAAAAAAACAAAAAACAAAAAACGAAAAACAACAACAAAAAGCCCCCCAGAAGCCTCATACCCATTAAGAGTAACTCCCCACTCCACCCAGCCTTTGGGAACCATGAATCTACTTTCTGTCTCTATGGATTTGCCTATTCTTGGCATTCATATAAGTGGAATCATACACTGTGGCCTTTTGTGTCTGGCTTCTTTCACTTAGCATATTTTCAAGGTTTATGCATGCCACAGCATGTATCAGTACTTCATTAAATCTTCCGATCCATGAAAAATGGGCTATCTTTCCATTTATTTAGGTCTTTAATTTCCTTCAGCAATGTTTTGTAGTTTTCAGTGCAGAAGTCTTACACTTCCTTGGGATGCAAGTCCTACTTAGGGGATTTTAGTAGTCTTTTAGTGCTGCTGTGATAGAATACCTCAGACTGGGTAATTTGTATAGAACAGACATCTATTTTCTCACAGTTCTGGAGGCTGGAAAGTCCAAGATCAAGGCACCAGCATCTGGTCAGGGCTTTTTGCTGCATTCTCATATGGCAGAAGGCAGAAAGACATGAGAGAAGCAACTCCCTCCGTCTCATTTATAAGGACACCTAATCTCATTATGGGGGAGAACCGTTCATGGCCTAGTCACTTCTTAAAGACCCTATCTCTTAATACTGTCATATTGACAACACCTGAATTTTGGAGGGGACACATTCAAACCATACTAGGGATTAAAAATAACATCTTAATTTTTAGCAATCTAGTTCAGATTGATACCAACTTAATTTCAATACTGTATAAGACATTGCTCTTATATAGCTTTGTCCACTCCCTTTACTGCCACTAAACTTAAGCTCAACAAACCATTCTTTTTGATAATAACGGTAACCGAAATTCCAGCATGGAATTAAGACTGGCCTTAAAACCGCAAGTCTTGGCTGGGCATGATGACTCATGCCTATAATCCTGGCACTTTGGGAGGCTAAGGAGGATGACTTGAGGCCAGGAATTTGAGACCAACCTGGGCAACATAGTGAGATCCTGTCCCTACACAATATTTATTATTTATTTATTTATTTATTTATTTATTTATCTATTTATTTAGAGACAGAATCTTGCTTTGTTGCTCAGGCTGGGGTGCAATGGTGCGATTTTGGCTCACTGCAACTTCTGCCTCCTGGGTTCAAGCGATTTTCCTCTTTCAGCCTCCTGAGTAGCTGGGACTACAGGCATGCACCACCGTGCCCAGCTAATTTTTGTATTTTTAGTAGAGACAGGGTTTCACCATGTTAGCCAGGCTGGTTTCAAACTCCTGACCTCAGGTGATCCGCCTGCCTCGGCCTCCCAAAGTGCTGAGATTACAGGTGTGAGCCACCGTGCCCAGCCTCCAACTTTTTTTTTTTTTAATTAGTTGGGCATGGTGGTTTGCAACTGCAGTCCCAGCTACTCAGGGAGGCTGAGGTGGGAGAATTGCTTGAACCTAGGAGTTCAGGGCTGCAGTGAGCTGTGATTGCACTGCTGCACTCCAGCCTGGGCAACAGAGTGAGACCTTGTCTCAAAAAGAAAAAAAAGCAAGTCTTCATATTTAACAGAAAGCACCGCAAAAAGAGATGAGGGCGATGTCCCTACTCCTAGCATCAGCAGAAGATGAATTTTTCATTTTGATTATTACGTTTTAAACTCCAGAAATTTCTATTTGGTTCATTTTTTATATTTCTATGTCTATATTGATACTCTCTATTTGGTGAGATATTGTTTCTATACTTTAGTTCTTTAGACATAGTTTCTTTGAGGTTTTTGGACATATTTTAAATAGCTCATTTAAAGTCTTTTTATTAGAAAACCCAGCATCTGGCTGGGCATGGTGGCTCACACCTGTAATCCCAGCACTTTGGGAGGACAAGGCTGGTGGATCACTTGAGGTCAGGAGTTCAAGACCAGCCTGGCCAATATGGTGAAGCCCTGTCTCTACTAAAAATACAAAAATTAGCCAGGTGTGGTGGTGGGTGCCTGTAGTCCCAACTACTTGGGAGGCTGAGGCAGGAGAATTGCTTGAGTCCGGGAGGCAGAGGTTGCAGTGAGCCGAGATCGCACCACTGTACCCCAGCCCGGGCGACAGAGTGAAACTCTGTCTCAAAATAAATAAATAAATAAAATAAAATACATTGAGAAAAAAGGAAAACCCACCATCTGGGCTTTCTCAGGGATGGTTTCTATAGGTGGTCTTTTTTCTTTATTCTGTGGATGGGTCATATTTTCTTTCTTTGCATGTGTCATAATTTTTTATTGAAAACTGGACATTTTGAATAATGTAATGTGGCAACTCTGGAAACCAGATTCTGTCCCCTCCCTAAGGTTTCTTGTTGCTGTTTTGTTTGTTTGTTTGTTTTCAATGTTTGTTTAGGCTGAGCTTAGTGGCTCATGCCTGTAATCCCAGCACTTTGGGAGGCCAAGGCAGGAGGATCACTTGAGCCTAGGAGTTTGAGACCAGCTCAGGCAACATAGTGAGACCCCGTCTCTTAAAAAAAAAAAAATTGGCTGGGCACGGTGGCTCACGCCTGTAATCCCAGCACTTTGGGAGGCCGAGGCGGGTGGATCACAAGGTCAGGAGATCGAGACCATTCTGGCTAACACGGTGAAACCCCGTCTCTACTAAAAATACAAAAAAATTAGCCAGGCGTGGTGGCGGGCCCCTGTAGTCCCAGGTACTCGGGAGGCTGAGACAGGAGAATGGTGTGAACCTGGGAGGCAGAGCTTGCAGTGAGCCGAGATCGCGCCACTGCACTCCAGCCTGGGCGACAGAGTGAGATGCCATCTCAAAATAAATAAATAAATAAATAAACAAATAAAATTAGCTTGGTGTGGTGGCGCATGCCTATAGTCCCAGCTACTCAGAGGCTGATGCTGGAGGATTGCTTGAGCCTGGGAGATCAAGGCTGTAGTGAGTTGTGTTAGTGCCACTGTACTCCAGCTTGAGAGACAGATCAAGAGCCTGTCTCAAAACACAAGTTTGTTTAGTTTTTTTCCTGAACAAATTCTGTAGTCTCCATTACTTGTCCTCTGTGGCCACTGAAGTCTCTTGGTTAGCTTAGTGGCCACTAATGATTGAACAGAAATTTCTTTAAATGCCTGGAACCAGTACGTCTCCCAGTCTTTGCCAAAGGTATTTGTGTATGTGTTGGGACATACCTTCTGCACTCAGCCTGGCAGTTTACAACATTGCCTTATCTTTCTCTTCCTGCTTGCTCAGAGCCTCGAGGTCTGCAGAGGTGAGCGATTAAAGCCTACTTGGTTCTTCTGTGGGCGTTCGCCTAGCTGCAGCCCAGGGCCTATGTGTGTGACCTTCTAGATTCCCAGGCATGTGTTAGAGTTATTCAAGCCCCAATAGATATCCCATTTCCAGCCTTTCCTTCTTCTTCTTTTTTTTTTTTTTTTGAGATAGAGTCTCGCTCTGTCACCAGGCTGGAGTGCAGTGATGCTGTCTCGGCTCACTGCAACCTCTGCCTCCTGGATTCAAGCAATTCTCCTGCCTCAGCCTCCTGAGTGGCTAGGATACAGGTGCACACCACCACACCTAGCTAATTTTTGCATTTTAGTAGAGATGGGGTGTCTAGTAGAGACCATGTTGGCCAGGATGGTCTCGATCTCTTGACCTCGTGATCCACCTGCTTCAGCCTCCCAAAGTGCTGGGATTACAGGCATGAGCCACCGCGCCTGGCCTCCAGCCTTTCCTTTTAAGCTTGCCGGTTGATGTATTGTTTGCCCCAACTGCTATTCACTACCCCAGGTTGTAGTGTCAGTTTGAGTGAGGTCAAATGAAGACAAGGCTTTCAAGTGGGTTCTTCCAGGGAACCACCAGACAAGTCAAAACAAACAACTGTAATTCTTTGTGAATAAGGTCCATTCTTTTCTCTCTGGTACTGGTACCTGTACTGGGAATGCAGATCATTATCTTCAGGGCTACCACCAAGCTGGGAGCAGGAGATGGGACGAGGGTAAGTTAAAATACCACAAAGCTTACTGTTCTTATGGAGATTCAGCTGGTTTTTTCTCCTTCCTTCCTTCCTTCCTTCCTTCCTTCCTTCCTTCCTTCCTTCCTTCCTTCCTTCCTTCCTTCCTTCCTTCCTTCCTTTCCTTCCTTTTTCTTCCTTTCTTTTTCTTT
Source organism: Nomascus leucogenys (assembly GCF_006542625.1). NCBI lineage: Eukaryota > Metazoa > Chordata > Mammalia > Primates > Hylobatidae > Nomascus > Nomascus leucogenys. The sequence continues at coordinate 8,616 of NW_022095867.1, read as the reverse complement.
TTTCTTTTTTTTTTTTGACAGTCTTGCTCTGTTGCCCAGGCTGGAGTGCAGTGGTGTCATCTCAGCTCACTGCAACCTCCACTTCCCGAGTTCAAGCAATTCTCGTGTCTCAGCCTCCTGAGTAGCTGAGATTACAGGCACGCGCCACCATGCCTGGCTAATTTTTGTATTTTTAGTAGAGATGGGGTTTCACCATGTTGGCCAGGCTGGTCTCGAACTCCTGACCTCAGGTGATCTGCCTGCCTCGGCCTCCCGAAGTGCTGGATTACAGGCATGAGCCACTCAGCTGGTTTTTCTTGATTAAACATTCCTCTGCTTGTTATAAGCTTTCGGTTAGTTTTCAAAGTTCTGAAAAAGTTGATCCTGACAGTTTTTGCCAGTTTTTTCACTGATTTTTATAGAGGCATAGATTTTTGGAGTTCTCTATTCCACCATTTACTTTGTGTTAGCAACATTAAACATTTTAAACATCATTACTTGACATTAAAAGTTTAAATTCGATTGATAACTTTAGTTTCCATTTTCAAATGTCCTTTGATTACTTTAACTCTCATCTCTTCTTTCAATGTTTGTGTTATTGTGGCCTAGAACTTTATTTTTGTTACTTTTTCTTTTTCCACATGTTCTAATGTGGCCTAGTATTTTTAGTACCACTTCAAATTTATGATCTCCAAATGCTCCCAATCAGTATTTTTGCAAATGACATCATCTTAATGAACACTGGATTATAATTAAACTACATTAAAACAGCATGTGTTTTAGTAAATAATTCCTTAAATAATAAAGTAATAGGTCTGGGTGAGCTCACATAAGGAGCATTGGTGCTTTTTACCAAAGCTGGAAAATTCTCAGCCATTATTCCTTTGAACATTGTTCTCCATAAATCTTTCTATTCTCCCTTTCTAGAATTTGTGTTCAATATATGTGAGCTCTTTTCATTCTATCCTCCATATCTTTATATTTTCCATTTCTTTTTTGTTTTTTTTTTTTGACACGGAGTTTCACTCTTGTCCAGGTGGAGTGCAATGACACAATCTGGGTCACTGCAACCTCTGCCTTCCGGGTTCAAGCAATTCTCATGCCTCAGCCTCCTGAGTAGCTGGATTACAGGCATGCATCACCAGGCCTGGCTAAGTTTTGTATTTTTAGTAGAGATGGGGTTCACCATGCTGGTCAGGCTGGTCTCAAACACCTGACCTCAGGTGATCCACCCGCCTCGGCCTCCCAAAGTGCTAGGATTACAGGCTTGAGCCACCATGCCCGGCCTATTTTTCTGTTTCTTTATCTCTAATTGTGTGTTTTCCTCAGAGCTATATTTTAGTTCACTAATTATTTCTTTGTTTGTGTCTAATCTGCAGTTTAATATGTTTATGAATTATTTAAATCACCATTTTCACTTCTAGAAGTTGTTTTGGTTATTGTGCAGTACTCAGATAAGCCTGTTGTTTCTCATCCTGATCTTTCATTAAGAAATGTATTTTTAGCTTGGGCAACATAGTAAGACCCCATCTCTAAAAAAAAAAATGGCTGGATATGTGGCATGTGCCTGTAGTCCTAGCTACTTGGGAGCTGAGGCAGGAGGATTGCTTGAGCCAGGAGTTTGAAGCTGCAGTGAGCTATAATTGCCCCACTGCACTCCAGCCTGGATGACAGGGCGAGACCCTGTCTCAAAAAAAATTGTTTGTTTTTCCCTTTTTACTTGGAATAGTATAGATTTATGGGGAAATTGCAAAAATAGTACAGAGATGTCCCATATACCCTTTACTCAGTTTCCTCTATATTATAGTAGTGTAAAAATACTATAGTACAATATCAAAATCAGGAAATGACATTGGTACAATAGTGTGTTAAGTCCTATGCCTTTTTATCCCATTTGTAGACTCCTGTAACCAACACCGTAATCAAGATACAGGACATGGCTGCGCTTTGTAGATGGCATGTGTCCAGGTGGTCCTCAGGCACTGTCAGGAGATTTTGGACTCTCTGAAGATCATCCTTGGATCTTGGGTTAAAAATCTGTATCTAGTATGAACCATGGGAAGAAAAAAATAGTCGATCTGTGTGGTTTTTCTACTTGAAGGACACAATGTTTCTAAACTAGCACCTTTGCAGAGGTTTGCTGTACTTAGTTGTGGAACTCATTCTTCAGTGGCTTCTGCTACATCTTTTGCAACAAAAAAACAATCCAGACCCGGCCTGGTGGCTTACACCTGTAATCCCAGCAATCTGGGAGGCCAAGGTGGGCAGATCACCTGAGGTCGGAGTTTGAGACCAGCCTGGCCAACATGGAGAAACCCCATCTCTACTAAAAATACAAAAATTAGCCCGGCACGGTGGCACATGCCTGTAATCCCAGCTACTTGGGAGGCTGAGGCAAGAGAATTGCTTGAAACCGGGAGGCAGAGGTTGCAGTGAGCCGAGATTGCACCATTTGCACTCCAGCCTGGGCAACAAGAGCAAAACTCCATCTCAAAACAAAAAGCAAGCAAACAAGCAAAAAAAACCAAAGAAAACAGTCCAAGGCCCTCCAACCTCTGATTACATTTTGGAAAGGGAATCTAAGTGTGGTGCGCACAATTACCATCCTTTACCTGTAGCCCTGGAGAGAGGAAAATGTATTACTTATGGGATGTAAAAGGCAGAAAATATTTTGACTTTCTGAGTTCTTACAGTGCTGTCAACCAAGGGCATTGTCACCCCAAGATTGTTGAATGCGCTAAAGAGTCAAGGGAACAAATTGACCTTAACTTCTAGAGCTTTCTATAATAACGTACTTGGTGAATATGAGGAGTATATTACTAAACTTTTCAACTACCACAAAATTTTCCTATGAATACAGGAATGGAAGCTGGAGAGACTGCCTGTAAACTAGCTCATAGGTGGGGCTATACCGTGAAGGGCATTCAGAAGTACAAAGCAAAGGTTATTTTCGCAGCTGGAAACTTTTGGGGTTAGGACGTTGTCTGCTATCTCCAGTTCCACAGACCTGACGAGTTACGATGGTTTTGGACCGTTATGCCGGGCTTCGACTCATTCCCTGCAATGATCTGCCTGCACTGGAGCGTGCTTTTCAGAATCCAAATGTAGCTGCATTCATGGTAGAACCAATTCAGGGTGAAGCAGGTGTTGTTCCAGATCCAGGTTACCTAATGGGAGTGCGAGAGCTCCGCACCAGGCACCAGGATCTGTATATTGCTGACGAAATACAGTCAGGATTGGCCAGAACTGGTAGATGGCTGGCTGTTGATCATGCAAACGTCAGACCTGATATAGTCCTCCTTGGGAAAGGCCCTTTCTGGGGAGCTGATACTCTGTGTCTGAAGTGCTGTGGGACGATGGCATAATGCTGAGCATTAAGCCAGGGGAACATGAGTCCACATACGGTGGCAATCCACTAGGCTGCCGAGTGGCCATCGCAGCCCTTGAGGTTTTAGAAGAAGAAAACCTTGCTGAAAATACAGAAAAAATGGGTATTCTCTTGAGAAATGAACCCATGAAGCTACCTTCTGATGTTGTAACTGCCGTAAGAGGAAAATAATTACTTATTCGTTTATTTATTTATTTGAGCAGAGGTTCACTCTGGTTGCCCAGGATGGAGTGTAATGGGCGCAATCTCGGCTCACTGCAACCTCCACCTCACAGGTTCAATGATTCTCCTGCCTCAGCCTCCTGAGTAGCTGGAATTACAGGCACGCACCACTATGCCCAGCTAAATTTTGTATTTTTAGTAGAGATGGAGTTTGCCATGTTGATCAAGCTGATCTTGAACTCCTGACCTCAGGTGATCCAGCTGCCTCGGCCTGCCAAAGTGTTGGGAGGCGTGAGCCACTGTGCCCGGCGAGGAAAGGAATTATTAAACATTATGTTATTAACGAAACCAAAGGATTGTGATGCTTGGAAGGTGTGTCTACGACTTCGAGATTATGGACTTCTGGGCCAAGCCAACCCATGGCGACATCATCAGGTTTCACCTCTGCTGGTGGTCAAGGAGGATGAGATTTGAGAGTCCCAGTGAAATCATTAACAAGGCCATCTTATCGTTCTGAGGGTAGCAGCCTTGTTTTCAGTGGTCCCTGGGAGCCGGCTGGAGGACAGGTGGTCCTGTAAAAGCTCTGCTCTAAATGTAGGCACATTCCACTCCATGTGTCTTCAAAACTGTTTCTTGGAATATATGTTTTTTTCAGTTGATACATAATAGAAGAACGTTTATGAACCTGCCGTTTGCTTTGTAATATAAGTAAGAGAATGTAGTGGCATCTATATTCAGTGAAAGTGTTTTGATGTGCACATGTACTTTATAAGGTGAAACACATCTATGTATACAGATAGCTTTTAAATCACATCCTTCACTATACTTTATATGCTTTCATAATTTCCTTGCTGGTATAAATGTTTTGTATTTGAAAAAGTTATCTCTAGCATATTACATAAAAGGCTTCACCTTATAAAGTCAAATCATTGTTATCATTGAATTTTAGGAAGGATGAATGGTTAAGCATATATAAAATACTAATATTAAGTAAACTTCATGTTGGCCAACATCAGGATGTATTCTATGGATGTCATTATTTTCAATTAAGAATTAGTGTTTAAAATTCCTAAATTGTTTGAGTGCTTGATCATAATTTGTAAAAAAAGTTTAATATTTCTTTAAATTTAAAATAAAGCTTATATTTCAGAAAAAAAGAAAAGATACAGAACATGGCCAGGTGCAGTGGTTCACGCCTGTAATCCCAGCACATTGGTAGGCCAAGGTAGGCAGATCACTTGAGGTCAGGAGTTGGAGACCAGTCTGCCAAGATGGTGAAACCCCGTCTCTAATAAAAATACAAAAATTAGCCAGCGTGGTGGCACGTGCCTGTATACTCAGCTACATGGGAGTCTGAGACAGGTGAATGGCTCAAACCTGGGAGGCAGAGGTTGCAGTGAGCCGAGATCCGCCACTGCATTCCAGACTGGGTGACAAAGTGAGACTCAGTCTTGGAATAAAAAAAAAAAGGTACAGACCATTTCCATCACCACAATGCCATCCCTTGTGCTACTCATTTTTAGTAATACTCACTCTCCTCCCATCCACCATCCCTAACCCCTGACAACCACTAATCTATTATTTTTCATTTCTACAATTTTATCTTTTCTACAATGCTGTACAAATGAAATTCATAGTATATAACATTTTAGAGGCTTGTTTCACTCAGCATAATTCCCTGGAGATTCATCCAAGATATTAATATTTGTGTATCAATAGTTCATATTTTTGTTGTTGTTGTTGTTGAGATGGAGTCTCACTATGTCACCCAGGCTGGAGCGCAGTGGTGGTTTTGGCTCACTGCAACCTCTGCCTCCCGGATTTAAGCGATTCTTGTGCCTCAGCCTCCCAAGTAGCTGGGACTACAGGTGCATGCCACCACGCCCAGTTAACTTTTGTATTATTAGTAGAGACAGGGTTTCACCATATTATCCAGGCTGGTCTCGAACTCCTGACCTCATGATCTGCCTGCCTCGGCTTCCCAAAATACGGGATTACAAGTGTGAGCCACCGCGCATGGCCAATGGTTCATTTTTATTACTGAGTAGTATTCCATGGTATGGATGTACCACAGTTTGACCATTCACCTATTGTAGGACATATTGATTATATCTGGCTAGTTGGCTATTACAAGTAAAGCTGCTATGAACAATTATGTACAAGTTTCTGGATGGGGATAAATTTTAATTTCTCTGAAGTGTAATTGATGAATTGTATGGTCACTGCATGTTTAGTTTTATAAGAAACTACCAAACTGCTTTCCAGAGTGGCTGTAAGATTTTACCTTCCCAGCAGCATTTTACTAGATGTCCAGTTTCTCTGCATCCTTTCCAGCATTTCGTATTGCCACTATGTCTTTTATTTTAGCTGTTGTAATAAGTGTGTAGTGATGCCTCATTGTGGTCTTAATTTGCATCTAGTGAAGCAGATAAGTGTTGAACAGCCTTTCATGTGCTTATTTGCTTATTTCCTCTTCAGTGAAATGTATGTTCATATATTTTCATAATTTCCTAATTGAATTATTTGTTTGTTTCTTTTTACCGTTGTTTTGTTTTGTTTTGTTTTTGAGACAGAGTCTCACTCTGCTACCGAGGCTGGAATGCAGTGGTATGATCTTGGCTCACTCCAACCTCTGCCTCCAGGTTCAAGCGATTCTCGTGCCTCAGCCTCCCGTGTAGCTGGGATTACAGGTGTGAACCATCTTGCCTAATTTTTGAATGTTTAGTAGAGATGGGTTTTGCCATGTTGCCCAGGCTGGTCTCGAACTCCTGGCCTCAAGGGATCTGCCCTCCGTCCACCTCGACCTCCCAAAGTGCTGGGATTACAAGTGTGAGCCACCACGCCTGGCATACGGTTGAGTTTTGAGAGTACTATACATATCCATTATATATTCTGGATGTGAGTCCTCTGTTGGATATGTGGTTTGCAAACATTTTCTCCCAGTTTACACCCTGTTTCTTCATCCTTTCAACATGGTTTCTACAGAGCAAAAGTTTTAAATTGGATGAAATCTAATTTATTTTTTCCTTATGGATTATGTTTTTTGAACCGTTCACTATGCCTAGATCTCAGACGTTTCTCCTACTCTTTCTTGTAAAAGTATTTTTCGTGTTATATTTTAGATTTAAAATCTATGATCCACTCGAGTTTTATATATATATACATATGAAGAGCAGGTGTTGTTTGTTGTTGTTTGTTTGTTGTTGTTGTTGTTTTGTCTATGGATATGCAACTGCTCCAGCACCATTTGTTAAGCAGACGATCCTTCCTTCTTTTTGTCTCTTGGGAAAAATCAGTGTGGGGCTATTTCTAGGTTCTCCATTTTGTTCCAGTGATCTATGTGTCTATTCTTCTCCCAGTACTACACAGTCTTGATTCCTGTAGCTCTATAAGAAGTACTGAAATATGGTAGAGCCTTTCCTCCCACCTTATTCTTCTTTTTCAAAAATTGTCTTAGCCACATATACATTTTTTGAGAAGGAGTCTCACATTTGTCGCCCAAGCTGGAGGGCAGTGGGGTGATCTCGGCTCACTGCTATCTCTGCCTCCCGTGTTCAAGCGATTCTCCTGTCTCAGCTTCCCAAGTAGCTGGAATTTCAGGTACCCGTCACCACACCCAGCTAATTTTTGTATTTTTAGTAGAGACGGGGTTTCTCCATGTTAGCCAGGCTGGTCTCAAACTCCTGACCTCAAGCGATCCACCCATCTCGGCCTCCCAAAGTGTGTTTGTTCAGTTCAGAAAATTCTAGGACATTATTTCTTCAAGTGCTGCCTTCTCCCCAGTCTTAATATATATATATTTTTTCATTTTTGTGACATAGTTTTGCTCTGTCACCCAGGGTGTAGTGCAGTGGCAAGACCTCAGCTCACTGCAACCTCCGCTTCCCAGGTTCAACTGATTCTCCTGCCTCAGCCTCCCAAGTAGCTGGGATTTCAGATGCCCACCACCACACCGGGCTAATTTTTGTATTTTTAGTAGAGACAGGGTTTTGCCATGTTGGACAGGCTGGTCTCGAACTCCTGACCTCAGGTGATCTGCCTGCCTCGGCCTCCTGAAGTGCTGGGATTACAGGCGTAAGCCACTGCGCCCGGCCCAGTCTTTCTATTCTGTATGTCTGGAACTTCTATTGGATGAACGGTGAAACTTCTGGGATCTATTCTCCATTTCCTTTATTACTTTACTTTCACACTTTCTATTTCGTAATCCTTTTCTACTAGACGGTGAAGTAGTGCCGTGCCTGAATTTTTTCATTGGGTTATTCCAATTTCTCTTATGATATGCAAAAGCTTTGTTGCATATTAGACATGGTTACTTTTACTGCGGATGCTTCACCATTTTCTCCCAAATTTGCCTTTTTACATACACAGTTGTTTATGGTGTCTTTTCACTTAAATGATACTTTAATTTTTACATCTTTAAGTATGTCAGATTCATTGTTCATAGCCTTGGTGTAATGTCAGGAAGTGCCTATGCCAACTCAAGATGTCTTACACTGTAGTATTTTCCTAAATTTTCATCTAGTTCTTTATGACTTCACGTTTTCACATTTAGGTCACTGAATTTTAGAATTTATTGTTTTATGTGGTTTAAAGTAAGTATTTTAATCTTTATTTTTTCAAATGGATAGACACTTGTCAAGCAATCATTTATTATACAACCCATCTTTTGCCCAGTGTTTGGAAATGCATGCTGAATTTTGCACATAACTTAGTCTGTTTCTTGACTATTTTTTTTCACTAATCTGTTTCTATATGTATTCATTTTTTATTGTTGCTGTAACAAATTGTCAATAGCTAAGACAACGCTGGGCTGGACACGGTGGCTCACGCCTGTAATCCCAGCACTTTGGGAGGCGGAGATGGGCGGATTGCTTGAAGTCAGGAGTTCGAGACCAGCCTTGCCACAGGGCGAATCCCTGTCTCTACTAAAAATACAAAAATTAGCGGGTGTGGAGGTGCACGCCTGTAAGCCCAGCTATTCGGGAAGCTGAGACAGGAGAATCCCTTGAACCCGGGAGGCAGAGGTTGCAGTGAGCCAAGATCGCCCCACTGCCCTCCCTTGGGTGACACAAGTGGGACTCCACATA
>NW_022095866.1:0-25053 GCF_006542625.1 Nomascus leucogenys | reverse complement strand
TCCAAAAAGTGAATGCAACTGAGGTTCTTGCTTCCAGTAATAATTAAGTAAAGTAGTTTGTTGAATAATTCACAGATAACTATAACAAAGCTCTTCGGTCACAGGGCTGCAGAACTGCAATCCCATCATGCACCAGGCTCAGGGAGATGCGCTAATGAGTGGAGGAACGGACGAGGCTCTGCACATCCCACTGGTCTTGATGGGAGAATGCAGCCTCATAAACGCTCCCAGCCCTTTGGTCACAAGGCTGCAGCACTAGAATCCTGGCATGCACCAGGCTCAGGGATAGTGCGCGTCACTGGAGGAAGAGGCAGGGCCATGGGCGCCTCAGTAGGCTTGCTGGGAGATGTAGTCTCATAAACACTCCTAGCCCTTTCATCACCGGGCTGCAAGACTACAGTCTCAACATGCACCCAGCTCGGGGACAGCGAGCATTACTGGAGGAAGAGACTGGACCGTGGGCGCCTCCTTCTACTTGCTGGGAGATGTAGTTTCATAAAGACTCCTAGACTTTCCTGTCCCATGGCTACAGGACTACCATCCCAGTGTGCACTGGGGTCAGAGAGAGTGCGCGTCACTGGATAAAGAGGCGGGGCTGTGTGCATCTCCCTAGGCTTGCTGGGAGATATATGCTCACAAACACTTCCAGCCCTTTCTTCAAAGAGCTGCAGGACTACAGTCTTAGCATGCACCAGTCTTAGGGCCAATGCGTGTCACTGGAGGAAGAGACCGGGCTGTGTGCCCCTCCCTAGGATTGCTGGAAGATGTATTGTCATAAACACTCCCAACCCTTTGGTCAAAGGGCTACAGGACTACAATCCCAGAATGCGCCAGGCTCCAGGGCGAGGTGTAGACCTGGAAGAAGGGGCAGAGTGGTATGCGCCCCACCTAATATGCTGGGAGCTGTAGTCCATTAAAAACTCTCAGCCTGTTTGTCTAGGCTCCAGAACTATAATCCCAGCATGTACCGCAATCCGGGGTGCATAGCCCTAGAGGGAGGGGCAGAGCGGTGTGGACTTCCTGGAGTCCAAAGCACTGCTGAGTTCTTATGCTATGCCGACTCTTTGCAAGGAGAGTGAGTACAGAGGTGCACCTGGAGGGCAGGTCTTGGCTGACCATTGAGGAGGGTATTACCCTACGAAGATACCTTACCTTTTCCCAAATCGGACGGCTTGTCCTCACCCAATTGGCCCTATCCTTCTCAGATTCCTCTTTCAGTTGCACCCGCGGTTCTTTCCAGAGCATTACGTCTTCTGCAGCCCGGGGCGCTGCCTTCTTTCCTAAACTGCTGTGAAAACTTTCCTGATGTCCGAGACACTGTCCATTGCGATGCAGCCCTCTTTTTTCTCTAGCCAGAGCACACGCACTCAACCGTTTTAGAGAGAAATCTTCCACCTGGCCTGCCTGTGATCAGCTTCAGAGCTCTGCAGATTGTGACAAGGACTGTGGCTTCCTGGAAATGTCACTCTCAAAGTCGCCTTTTTCATGAATGTGAAAATCTAGGCATCAGAAAAGTTAATTATTGGGTTGCACAAAATCTGCTAAAAGCAAAGGAGAAAACCCCATTTCTGAGGCGTGAGTCTTGTGAGCCATTTTCATCAACCCATTTAAGTGGACAAGCTCCAAAATGCAACCTGAAGCTGCTGACTATTTAGGCATTTTACACTTGAAATCAATAGTCTCATCTCAAGTCAGGCCTGGCTTGCCAGTGGCTCAGAGCCACAAATGGGACCTGTTACCTCAGGAACAGATAGTGTTCCAGCTTTACCGGAGCAACTTTTAAGATGTGGAGCTCTTGGGGTCATTTGAAACCCGCTATCTTCAGTAGGGACTTTTACTTCTAGAAAGCATTTGCATTTTGATTTTATCTGTCTTCAAGCTGACCCTTTGTTTATTTTAATAGTAAAAAACACATTCCTGGGTGGAGATTTAAGATACTAATGAGACATGCAATGTATGCACAGATGTGTACAGCTACTGCACTTGTGCACCCAGAAGACCGGTCAGAACATGCTTACTGTGACACTTCTTTCCACCTTCTTATGAATAATCATGCAAAACTCCCATAAAGAGGGTTTCTCCAGCAATAATTAATGCCGTCTCACTTTTATGAGCAGGCTGCCCTGGAATCTCCCTCTCAGACTGTACAGTCTATTCTGCACTTAATTTTCAAAATATTCTCTCTTTTTTTGCAATAAATTATGCTGTACTTTTTTTGTTGTGTGTCTCTTGTTTAAATTCTTTCAAACTAAGGAGATAAGAACCAAGGTATTACATCAGCCATCAACATGTCTGGTGCCATGACCTGGGGCGAGGTTTGTCTGCTTCATTAATTTCAGTTTCCCTTTACTTGCAGTGAATACTATGGCAGTTCCAGACTACCTGGTTAACTATCGCTGCTTGTTCCAGCGCTGTTTCAGTAAAGTTCTGGGGGAAACGTGTTTAAATCACCTGTATTCTTTAGAGGGAGAATATATGTGCGCTCTCCTTTTGGCTGCTACTTCTGTGGTATTGATAAATACACTGACCACATGGGTTGCCATCAATATTTCATATTTGGGCTACCTTGCTTCTTAGTTTCACATCTTTCTGGCCACAGTTCAGACTCAGCTTATCGTTTGCTGTCCCTTCAGCAATACTCTATCTCCACCTAGTGGCTATTGTAATGTATTTTCTGGTCAGGTTTTCTGTTGACAAAATTTTTGTTTCGTTTTGAGCGGCACATTAAGAGAACCCTGTCCCTTCAGGTTTATGTACTTCCCAGCTCCTTGAAATTGTTCTTCAACAGGCTTTCTTTGCTGGACAAAAGTTGCACGGTAGATGCCGGGTCATAGGGATTGCATCTGAGCATTCCAGGCGTTATAATTGGACATCACAAATGGCAACCCAGTGAATTAGGGCAAGGCTTGTCAGCCGGACATCTGCTCCCCAGCCATCAGTGGGGGTCATCTCGGTAGGGCTGGAGATGTCCACCGCTGGGAGAGCTAAGACGGTGTATGGCAAATGCCTATGACCTCCTAGAGCTTCAGTTAATGGGGTTTGGAAGGGATGCGCTGGACACTTGGTGGTTACACTTGGCCCGTGGTGATGCCCACAGCCTCCTGGACTTCAGTAAGTGTTCTGACATTTCAGGATTCTGGCACCGTGGGAGCTGCATCCTCTACTGTCACTGAAACACCCCTGGGATGTATATCTAAAAATTAGAACAGCTTTTGGCTAAATGAACTTAGAAAAAAGAAAACTTTATCTTCTTTTGTAACACTATTTAGCCTCCCTACAGATTAGCTGACAAAACATGGCTGGAGAATGAGACTGTGAACTTTAACTCCACCCTACGGCTAGAGCTTTTCTGTGAAAATCAGGGAAAATGGTCTGAAGTGTCCTATGTGCAAGCTTTTATGGACTGACAACAAAACCCAGCTCTATGCAGCACCTGTGGGCTAAAGCCTAGTAAGCGAGAAAGCCCCTAAGAAGAATTAGAAGATCATCTCTTATTAAGGGGAAGGGACCCCAGACCCCACAGCCCAACACCAGCTCCAGACAGGGGCCCTCAGTGCCCCACAACTCTTTTAGAATCCCCAGCGTCCCCACACTACCAGAATCTTCTGTAGAATCTAAATTTGTTTCACCTCCTCCTTATGCTCCTTTCTATCAGCCTTTGCCAAGTACAATAGAGACCAGCCCAGCTGCAGTTACTCACAGTGGGACTTCACACCATCCAGGGCCAGAGACATTGCTTCCCTTACAGAAAGTCCCAAATGGAGAGAGGACCATCAGAGTGCTTGTTCTACTCTCAATAAATGATCTAATCCAATGTAAACAACAACTCTGATGGCCCTCAGACAACTTCAGCATTTACTGAAGCATTCCAGGCTCTAACTTTGACCACCATTCAACTGTACCACCCATAAATGGACTGAACGACTGCTGCCAACTTAGCTGCATAAACTTTTGCTTATTGGCAAAAAATAGAAAATACTTACAACATTTGTTGCTTTCACCATGTTAATGCAAAATACTTCTGCAGCACAAATGTCACCATAAGGTGGAGCCTTGGGAATCCAGTAGAAACTATCTCAGAAAACCTCAATGGGTCCACAACAAGCAGCAGAGGCCTCAACAGACTTCAACAACGTCTAGACTCCATGGCCACTGCAGTCTGACAAAACCAAAGAGCCTGGGATCTTCTCCCAGCTGGGCAAAGAGGAGCATGTTTATATCTAAAAAGAAGAATGCTGTTTTTAGTCCAAGAAAATATTAATAATATCATCACCCAGGCAGACAAAATTGAATCTGTAGGAAATTCCATGGGAACATGAAAGCAATGTCTATTACCTGCCTTTCTCTCTTTAATAGTAACAGTCATTACTATACTCTCAGCTTTTACTTTTGTTCCAATTTTGTTTAAAATGTTAACTGATTTCCTGCTCTCTTGCTTACGGCAACTCCATGTTTGCATGATGGCTTTGCAAGGCTTTCAATTTTGGCTGCCAATATCTTGCCCACTGGTTCCATGAATGACATGGTTTATACCTGGTTAGATCACACAGGCAGAAGCTTCAGGGCCCAGGCTAGGCAGAATAACACCCACTCAGCAGGAAACAGCTGCAGAAAAAATGACCTAGCCCTCAACCTCCAATATGATTTTGACCCTAAGATTCTTAGGGGGAAATTAAGGCAGAATAGATAGTCAAGAAAATGACCATGATCTCGGGATACAGAAACGTGGGGAAAAGAAAGAGAGATCAGACTGTTACTGTGTCTATGTAGAAAGAAGTAGACATAAGAGATTCCATTTTGTTCTGTATTAAGAAAAAATATTCTGCGTTGAGATGCTGTTAATCTGTAACCCTAGTCCAAACCCTGTGCTCACAGAGACTTCTGCTGTGTTGACCCAAGGTTTAATGGATTAAGGGCTATGCAGGATGTGTTTTGTTAAAAAAGTGCTTGAAGGCAGTTTGCTTGTTAAAAGTCATCACCACTCTCTAATCTCAAGTACCCAGGGACACAATACACTGTGGAAGACCACAGGGACTTCTGTCTAGGAAAAACAGGTATTGCCCAAGGTTTCTCCCCATGTGATATTCTGAGATATGGCCTCCTGGGAAGGGAAAGAACTGACCATCCCCTAGCCTGACACCCTTAAAGGATCTGTGCTGAGGAGGATTAGTAAAAGAGGAAGGCCTCTTTGCAGTTGAGATAAGAGAAGCCATCTGTCTCCTGCTCGTCCTTGAGCAATGGAATTTCTTGGTGTAAAACCCGATTGTATGTTCTATTTACTGAGATAGGAGAAAACAACCTTAGGGCTGGAGTTGAGACACACTGGCCGCAACACTGCTCTTTAATGCACCCAGATGTTTTTATACGTGCACATCAAGGCACAGCACCTTTTCTAACCTTATGACACAGAGACATTTGTTCACATGTTTTCCTGCTGACCCTCCCACCACTATTGCCCTATTGTCCTGCCACATCCCCCCTCTCCAAGATGGTAGAGATAATGATCAATAAATACTGTGGGAACTCAGAGACCAGTGATGGCGCGGGTCCTCGGTATGCTGAGTGCCGGTCCCCTGGGCCCACTCACGTAAGGATTGTGACATATTACTTTGCCCAGTACCTACATGGTGTGACATTTCTCATGTCTGGGCTTTGTCTTGGAGATGAATGTGACACATAGCTAGGCCTGGCCCCTAGTTCTGTAACTTCTCCTTTTTCAAAATCCTATCCACATTGAAACATCTCTCTGGGCACTTCACTTGGTAATGTTACCCTGTTGCCTGGAGCCTCCCCTCAAGGGGTATTGTGACATATTGCTGGACCCAGTATCTATGTGATATACTCTCTTTCTTGCCTTGGTCCTATATACATTGTGTATTGTAATATATGGCTGGGTTCAATGACTAGGTGATGCAATTCTTATGCGTAGACCTACCCACAGGGACATTGTGACATTTCTTTAGCTGACTCTCCTCTTCTGCCTTAGCCCTGACAAAAACGGAGGTGGTGACATAAACTGGACCTAGCAACCAGCTAATATGACTCTCCTCTTTTGCCTGCACTTGGCATATTTTGGGAATTGTGACATAATTTGTCTCAACACCTGCAGGATGAAAGGCTCCTGCCTGAGCCCAGCCATCAGTCAAAATTGTCATTCTCCCACACGAACACAGCCCATAATTGAGGTTCTGAATCTCACACCCAGAGGCAGTCAAAAGTTGGAAAATTGGCTCTCATAAGTGGATGTTGTCCACAAGTGGGTTGTGACTCCCTGACCAAGATCCAAAACACTTGTGAGGCTGTGACTCCACTAAGATAACTCAGTTTTCAAAAGGCATTAAGGCTCTCATGGAAAAATACATTCCACCATTGAGATTGTGACTTATGTACATAGACGCAACATACAGGAGGCCTTGACTCTCATACCCAGAACCGGCACTTATGTGGGATTGTTAATCTCACCCAGGGAACTTCCTGCAGGTGTGATTCTGACGTACACCCCTATGTATGTTGCAGTGAGAAGATCGCGCCACTGCATTCCAGCCTGGGCAATAGAGTGAGACACTCTCAAAAGAAAAAAAAGAGGCAAAGACTGCTTCCTGCCTCTGCCTGAAGTTAGGGGTCCCTGTCCTCTGTTGGCACCTATCAGTCAAGGTGGATGGGGTCACGGGTCAACTCTTAGCTGAGCACAGGGCACTTCTCCTCTCGCTACCCCACACAGGTGAAGCTGCTGGTCATGGCTAACCCAGAGCTGCTCTGTGTCCCACAGTTCCTTGCTGAACCAGTAATATTTATGGGCTACAGTGTGATGTTTCACTGCATCATACTACACGGTACAGTGTGATGCAGTGAAACATCACACTATCCTCTGTAAACATGTATAATTATCATGTGTTAATTATATGATGTTTCACTGCATCACATTGTACCATATACACTGTACTGTGATCCAACCAGAGTAATTAGCATCTTTTACACTTTAAATATTTATTTCCTTGTTCAAATCCTCTCTTCAAGCTATTATAGAATAAACGTACATTATTATTAGCTATAGTCATCGTACTGTTGTAATAGAAACACCCAGGATTTATTCTCCCCTAACTGTAAATTTGTACCCAGTGACAAAGCTCTTCTCCCACTCGCCTCATCCTTTCTGGCCATCGTTAACCTTCTTTGGTAACCACCAACCTACATCTCCATTCTATGAGAGGGACTTCTCAGATGTCACACATGAGTGAGAGCACGTGGTCTTTTTCTTTCTGTGCCTGGCTTATCTCACTTAACGTAATCTCCTCTAGGCTCATCCATGTTGACACAAATGAGGAACTTCATTCTGTTTTATAAGGACTGAACATTATTCCTGTGTGTGTGTATACATTTTTCTTTATTCATTCTGTAGATGGGCACTTATACACTGTTGGTTAGGAATGTAAATTACTACAAACATTTCCCATTTCTATAGGGAGAACAGCATGGAGTTTTACAATAAATTATAAATAAAACTGCCATAAGATCCAGCAATCTCATTACCCTCGTTTATATCAAAGGAAACAAGATAAGCACTTCAAAAAGATAACTGCACTTTCATGTTTATTAAGCAATATTCACAATAACCAAAACCATTATTTCTTCTTAGTATTTCTTAATTTACCTTTTTTTAATATATTACACCCTAAACTTTTAAAGGATTCATGTCTGGTTTCCAATTTCTGAGACTTATGAGTCACTGATCCTTTGACTATTGCCTTCCTGTTTAAAGAGTCTAGTAAAACAATTAAATGCTTTTTATTCTTCTCAATCTAACCTTCATTATATAAATATATTTATATTTTCTATTAATTTGCCTTCTATAATATATATGACTACATTAATTGTGATCAGCATTTCATATACTAGTCCTGTTTTCGGCTCAGCCTATTTTAATATGTAATTTATATGTTGTACATTAAATTTGTTTTACAACACTTCCAATATTCTTACTTTTCATTTGCCTCTTTTCCAAACATAGCTTGACAAGCCCGGTAGTTCTTCTACGATATTTTGATTTCTTATTTTTCCATTATATTGACTAAACATTTTAAATCTAAATTCAATATCTGAGATTAATGTGCCATATTTCTTCTGATGCTTCACCCCAGTAGCTCATCTCTCTTGTGTGCAACATAATTTATAATTTAATCCTCACATATGGGAACACACATTCCATGCCTGCAGGCAGTTTCTCTTTGTTTATTCATTTGCCTTGTCAGAAGGGAACATCCCACATGGACCTGACAATCTTGTGATAGACGCATCTGAGTGGAGCCTGGCCTCTTAGGTCATTACTTCTCTACATCATTACCTTTATTTACTTCCAGTCCTGGGATGTTTTCTTAATTTCCTTTGAACTATATTAGGCATTCTGTGAATTCTTGTAACTTCTTGGTGATTTTAGTTGTCTACATTAAGTGTTTAAAGTAAATTATTTTCTGAAAACCAGAAATATCCATAGTTACATATATGAGTGAAATATTTTACATAGATTTTCTACGGCATCTATCACTACCTCATGAGAAATTCCAAGTTTTTTCATTTGAAACACCCCTCCATCAATAGACCATACTGTAATAATTTGTAGAATGTGATTACTTTTATACATTAGAAACTTAATTATATATTATGTACATATTTTTGAAATACTCCACTGCAATAAATAGTATATAGTCAAAAGTCTTCTTTTCTCTAACATAAAACTAATATGAGTAAAATTATTTACCTGAATTTGGAACTTTTGGCTTCAATTGCCATTCTGTCTCATCAGCACTTCCCTAATCCATAAAAGATATCATTTGTATTTTTTTAATTCATAATTTATTGAAATGAGTTATTTAACATTATAAAATTTTTATGGCAATTTAAGACATTTTCAATAAATATATTGGGCTTGACGGCCCTGGCTACGTATTCCTTTTGTACTCGAAATCAGATTTTTCTGGCACAACTTCATTGCCCTGCAATGAATATTTATAAAAAGTATGAATGCCAGCACACGGACTATTTCAACATTGTACTCATTTGCTCGAGTATAAACATTTCATTAGCTATGAAACAAACCAAATACAAATCTGAATGTATGGTACATATCAACAAATTCAGATTCCTCACCGAAGAAAACAATAAAAGACGAATTTCTATGACATGTCAGCTGTTCATTAGTTCTTTAATATGATTTAGGCTATTCCAAATATAAGAAAATATATGCATCACTATCCATGTTTTCTCCACATTTTTTATCTAGGTCCTGAAGGGCATAATTATATTGTCAGATTTATTTTTATATATTTTCAATGTTTCTTTTGATGTATTTTCTGTGCATCTTAGTATGAATATATGGATACAAGGACAAATGTACGTTTAAGTGGTTATATGAATTTTGCTTATATGGCTAATTGCTTATATGGATGCTATAAATGACAAGATAAATAGTAAGTTTGATAAACTTATCTGTGCCCTGTGAACTTTAGTTCACTTACTGTATAACTTAACTCAGTCACTAATAATTGGTTTAAAATTGTTTTTTAAAAGCTGCAAACCACACTTTATTACACATTTCTGAATCAGGAAGGGGTAAACTGTGACACAGTTTTCTTGTGCCATTGACTTTTTTGGGGAGAAACGCTCTGCAATAAAATAAGGGTTTCCAAACTCTATTTTTAAAAAGGTTGAGGATTCTTCTGTGATTAACCTTCACTCCTCAGTCTTTTTTACCCAAGGAATGGTTCTTAGGTCATCTTTTGGAAGTTTAGTTTCTGGAAAGTTTTCAGCAAACCTCTCCTGTGCTTTGTCCTAGTTTGTGTTGTTGCTTGTTGTTGTTCTAGTTTTGGAGAAGGTGAGTCTCTTTAATCGAGGATGGTTTGTCTGTCTCCAATCCTACACGTGTTTGCCGAAGCTGAAGCTGTATCAGAAATCTTATTCTCCTGCCATCGTTCCCCAGGCATTCTCCTGTTTTCAACACGTCTTTTTCAACATCTTCTGACCTTTGTCACTATCAGTAATTTCAGAATGAACAGATGCAGGAGCATCATCTCTCTGGAAATTCCCTTCACTTCCAATCTGCTCCCTATGTTTTCCAGCTCTATCTTTATAGTTTAAGTTGTCTAGTATCTTATCATCTTCATAGTCTGTATTCTGTAAACCATATTTTACTCATATATTTTAAAAATCCTTTTCTTCTATCCAACTCGTTTCCTCTTAGTTAATGTTGGGCCAACACATGATTCATCTTTCTTATCAAGGAAAAGGTGAGCTCTAACCTACCATGGTTCACATCCAACACAGCTATCACTGCCAGGCGTGAATGTGAGAAGATAAGGAGTTTCGATATCATGATCTTGCTGATCTGACAGTTGAGGCATTGACTTTATTTGGAAGACTAACATCATTAGAGTAGGTCTGACAATAATCTGAGACTGACTAAGGAGCATAGTTCTCTGTGAGTACTTCTACATCAGACTTTTATTATCTCCATTTCTGCCACAGCTGAGTACGTTACTGAGTTCTTCCAGCTGCGTGCAGAGCTCCTGGCGGTTGTTCGTGTCTCTCCAATCTCTCCAAGTTTCACTTTCTCTCCATGCTCACGTTCATAAGGGTCACATTTAGTTTTCAGCTGAACAATCCATTTTCCATTAACAATTGTTCCATTTTGACGGCCTGATGCAAAAGGACATAACTTTGTAAGTCATGGTCAAAATAAATCTCTACATGAAACTTACACCAACTTCAGGGATTCGAAGAGTATGCGCCATATCATTTTCCCTTCCATTTGTAGCAGGTTTCACAACCAGTAATGATGAAGAGTGATCCTGTCTGTAACACCGGTGATCTAATGACAGTTACTCTCATACATGGGGGCCACACTTTTTCCTCATCTTCCTCCTCAGTATCTTTTGCAGTTGCATTGCCTTCACTGTAAAGCCTTCATCATATCTACCCTCGGTTGGAGAGTCTGTAATTTCACTTCTTCTGGTTCATTGTCAGTGTCTCTCACTTTCTCATCTTTAAAAAAAGTTGAATTGAGATATTTTCATTAAGAGGAGATTCCATAGTATTTCCACTAACTGGAACAGTGAATTTTGGGGGATTATTTTTGTGATGAATGCCTATTTTGGCCTTTTCTTCACATTGTAAAATTGTCTTTCATATTGCAGCTTGTATGGTCAACACTGAAGGCTTCTTGATCCTCTGAATTCAAATCCTTTTCCTCATTTTTTTTGTAGAAGAGTCTGGATCCTTTCCTAATTTTTTATTTTTGTTTTGTGTTATAAGTCTGATAGGTTGCGAATCTACTCGAAAATGAAACCGATAGCGACCACTTTCCACATCACAGTAGCAATAAATTGGATCATAACAAATTGGATTCTCAGAATCTTAATAGAAACCAGTGCTGTGGTCAAAATACAGTCCAGCATTTTCATCATAACTAAATCCAGTCTGTGATAAAGCCGTTTCTGCTGCAGCTCTCGAACTTCCAGCTAATGACGAACCTTCTAAGGATGTATCTTGTGCTGCTAATGCATGCTGGCTCCTGTGAATTTGAGGCAAATGACCCTCTTGTCTACATTCAACATTTGCTGTTTTATCAGTACCAGGGTGAGCATCGTTTTCTATTTGTAACTGGTCTTTAGAATTCAAAGCAGGAGTTTCAATATCCTGATCTTGCTGATCTGACAGTTCAGTCACTCACTTTATTTGGACGACTAACATCATTAGTGTAGGTCTGATAATAATAATCTGAGATTGACCAAGGAGCATGGTTCTCTGTGAGTATTTCTACATCAGACTTTTATTATGTCCATTTCTGCCACAGCGGAGTACGTTACTGAGTTCTTCCAGCTGCCTGCGGAGCTCCTGGCGGTTGCTCCTGTCGCTCTGAGAAGCCTTCCTGTGTGAGGCCAGCTTCTCCCGTTCCCGCACCTGCCGCCTGCAGCTCCGCGGTTGCGTTCCAGCTTCCCCGCCCTCCTTCTGCGGAGGCCCGCTGGGGCTCGGGGAGGAGGAGGGGCGGCCAAAGCGAAGGCGCTGGCGGCGGGGACGGGCCCGAGGCCGTGAGCCTAACGGGGCAGCGGCAACGAGCAAGGGGACGGCGATCGCCCTGCCCGATTTGCGCAGCCTGGAATCCTGGGAACGATTGTACCTTCTCCAGCGATGGGGGCCGCGGGAGGAGCAAGAAGTCCAGGAGCCAGAAGCGCTCCGGCCGTTCTCGAGTTGAGCTGGAAACAGTGGCCAAGAGTGTTTTAAATCAAATTTCCAGTTTCCATATGGCTAGACATGACCTGCTGGTTACTCTTATTTTTTTCTCCATTCGTTGAGCTATGATTGACAAATTGAAAACTGTGTATTTTTAGGGTGTACAAGAGTGTTTTCAGATGTGTGTACGCCTTTAAATTATCTCAGTTAAGCTAGTTAGCATATCTATCCCCTCACATAGTTAATACGTTTCTGTGTGTGTGTTGAGAGCACCTGAGATCTTCTTTTGCAGCAAATTTCAAGTACACAGTATTGTTAACTATAGTCACCATTCTGTACATTAGGTCCCAGCAGTTACTCACCTTGTAATTGAAGGTGCACCCCTTCCATGGAAATCTCCCCACTTTCCTCACTTCCTGGCCCATGGGAACACCGTTCTACTCTGTTTCCATGGCTTTTTAATTTTATTTACTTTTTTAGATTTTACATACCAACGAGACCATGCAGTAATTGTCCTTCTGTATTCGGCTTATTTCACTTAGCATAATGTCTTCAAGATTTATCAGTATTTTTGTAAATGAAAGAATTTCATTTTTTATTAAAGCTGAAATTATATATCTCTCAGTTTATTTATTTATCTGTATCAGAGGAGTGCAGATGCCTTGACGATCCTGATTTTATGTCCTTTGACTATAGACTCCCAATTGGGATTCATGGTAGTTCTAGTTTAAAATTATAAGGAAGCTCCATACTGTTTTTCATAATAGCTGCACCAATTGACATCCTCAGCAACAGTGTACAAGTGTTCTCTTTCTCTGCACCCTAACGCTTTTTATCTTTTGACTTTTTGATAATAGATATCCAAACACCATGATAAGGTGATACCTCATTGTGATTTTGATTTTAATTACCCTGGTAATTAATGATGTTCAGCATTTTTTATATACCTATTGGCCACTTGTATATCTTTGGAAAAATTGCTATTTATGTATTTTGCCCAATTATTAATCAAGAAATTGCTTTTAATTCTGCTGTGGGTTCTTCTTTTGTATTGATTAGTATGATGTATGTTTTGGATAGCAACATTATCCTACATATGGTTTACAAATATTTTCTCCTATTCCATATAATGCCTTTATATTTTGCTGATTTTTCCTTTATTGTGCAGAAACTTTTTACTTTGACATAGTTCCACGTGTTCATTTGTGCATTTGTTGACTATGTTCTTGGTGTCAAATCCAAAGCATCATTGCCATGACCAGTGTCAAGGAGGGTTTTCCCCATGCTTTTTTTTAGAGGATTCATTATTTCAGTTCTTATGTTTAAGTCTTTATTTCATTTCAAATTCGTTTTGTGATGGTATGAGAGAAAGGTGTACTTTTTCTCTGTGCATATCTAGTTTTTCCTACACCACTCCTTGATGTGTTTATCCTTTCTCCGTTCTGTGGGATCGGTTGACTGTATATTTGTGAGTTTATTTCTGGGTCCTGTATTCTGTTCTATTGGTTTTATGAAGGTACTATACTATTTTGATAGCTATAGTTTTGTAACACAGTTTGAAATCAGGAAGTGGGAGGCTTCCAGCCTTTTTGATCTTCTCAGTATTTGGCTATTTGAGGTCTTTTGTGGTTCCATACTAATTTTAAAATTGTTGTTCTGCACTTTTAATAAAATGGCATTAAAATTTTGACAGAAATTTATTTAACCCTGTAGATCACTTTGTGTAGTATGGATATTTTAACAATATTTTTATAATCCATGAATACAGGATATATTCCCCATTATGTATTCTTCATTTTCTTTCCTCAACATTTTATAGTTTTCAGTATGCAGATCTTTCATATTCTCTGTTAAACTCATTCCTAAGTATTCCATTCTATTGGATAATATCGTAAATGGCATTATCTTTATTCCTTTTTCAGATATTTTGTTGTTACTGTAAAAAAATGCACCTGATGTTCATATGTTAATGTTGTATCCTGAAAATTTACTGAATTGGTTAGTTACAACAGGTTTTTTTATTCTTTGTGGTAAAATGGTGGGTATTCTGAACTCTGGTTAAACGTTAAATTGATAGTTGCTATTATCATTTCACAATTATTTAAAGAATGACCAGATGGATTCCTGCTTTCATGAATTCAACGGAATTCAAGTCTTCCCATTTAAAATAATTTTGTGTGGTTGACCTGGGTCCTGGGAATTTGGGTCCCCCCGTGGGAGCCAGGAGATTCGGTCGGATGTGGGAGGGAGAAGCGGTCAGGGAGGGGACTGAGCTGGGGAAGCAAAGAGGGGCTCCAGGACAGCCGAGAGGAGAGAGGGTCGTGTCGGAGACCCAGTGGGGAGAGAGAATGGGCCAGAAAAGGGGGAAGGGTGAAAGTGGGCAACAGGACAGCTTCCCGGCGCGGCAGGGAACTTTGCTGAAACTGTGGGCCCCAGGGAACAGCGCGGGCAGGTTGGGAGGGAGTGGAGAGGACCCAGCAGACCCCAAGTTCAGTGTGGAGGAAGGGACATTTCCCGGTTCATTCGCCTCTGCCCAGCGTTCTGCGGGCATGACCACCCCCCCAGGGACGGGGGAAGAGGTGGCTCCTGGAGGGCTCAGAGAACTAAGGGGCGCACACCCGCTTTGCAGGGCCGGGGTGAAAGGGGAAGCCTGAGATGGCTGCGGATCTCGCTGGCCCCGTGGGTGGGTGCGGGGGGGCGCCAGCGGGGCCGAGCTCAGGGGCCCAGCGCCGGGGCCTGCAGGTGGCCCTGGAGGAACCTACAAGCACCCGCCAGTGCAGCGGGATTTCCAGAAGACCAGTGTGGACAGCGCCCTGGACACGCCCTTCCCAGCTGGAACATTTGTGAGGCTGGAATTTAAGCTCCGGGAGACAGAGAAGCGGCCAGAGGAAGGACTGGAAGAAACCCACGTGCAAAGTCCAGCCCGAGGGGAGGAAGCAGACATGACTGACCTGCGTCAAACTGGACTGTGAGGATAAGGTTCTGGGCAGGACGGTTAGCTGCCCTCCAGAGAGGCAGACTCGGCGGGAGCCTGAGGAGCACCAGGAGACCCGGTGCAGCTGGGCGGAGCGGGCAGTGAGGACCCCACAGCTGCTGCTTCCCTGCACAGTTCGCCTTCTCCAAGGCCCGGCCCCCAGCGGAGCCCAGCAGTGAATCGAAGGGCGCCCCCTGGAGCCCTGGCGGGGGTAACCAGTGGAAGACCCCACCTCCCAGGGAGAAGACCCCACTGTATCCTCAGTTAATAAAACTGTTCTCTCACCCGAAAAATAAATAAATAATTTTGTCTGGTCTTTGAAAATGTGTATCCTCTGTCTACTGGTCAAAATGCTGCCCATTTATCCATATGCCTAATTAGCCAAACTTTTTAACCTTGTTTTTTATTATGAAACAAAACAGTAAATTTGTTAATGGTTTTAATATCATCTAATATGATTGAAAATATGTCAATTTGTCACTGCCAATGAATCTTTGTGTTATTTATTTTACTGTTACATATTCTGTCCATAAATGTCTATGGGGCTTAGAATCTTGCCTATCATAGTGTATATGCTAAGTACCAACTACTCTAATGGGTCAAATTGTCTTTCTGTACCATTCTTAAAATACAATATTTATTTATTTATTTTTATTAAAAAATTTTTTGCCTAATCTAATTATTTATGAAAATTATGAGGTCTATTCAATTTGTCCTCTTGATAAAAAACAAAGTTTTTTTTCTTTCTTTTTTTTTTTGATACGGAGTCTCCCTCTGTTCCCCAGGCTGGAGTGCAGTGACACAATCTCGGCTCACCACAACCTCCACTTCCCGAGTTCAAGTGATTCTCCTGCCTCAGCCTCCCGAGTAGCTGGGACTACTATGCTCCACCATGCCAGGCTAATTTTTGTATTTTTAGTAGAGACGGGGTTTCACTATATTGGCCAGGCTGGTCTTGAACTCCTGACCACGTGAACCGCCTGCCTCAGCCTCCCAAAGCGCTGGGATTATAGGCTTGAGCCACTGCGTGAGGACTTTTTCTGTTTATTAATACATTAGAGAGTAAAAATGCAGCTCCCTCACAGAAGCACGGTGCATAATGATGAAGTATGGGCTTTTGGTGTGACAACATCATCTGAATGCTGTTTATTGTCCCAATTAGTTATTTTCTCATTCCTAAACCCTCTCCAACCTCCCATCTTTCTGAGTCTCCAGTGTCTGTTTTTCCAGTCTCTATATCCGAGTGTGTGCATAATTGAGTTCACAGTTACAAGTGAGAAAATGCAGAATTTGGTTTTCTGTTTCTGAAGTTTTCACTTACAATAGTGGCCTCTGGTTTTATTCATGTTGTTGCAAAAGCGTGATGTTATTCTTTTTCATGGCTGAGTAGTATTTCATGATATAAACGTATAGCACATTTTCTTTATTTGATTATTGACTGATAAATTTAAATTGACTACATATATTGGTTATCGTGAATAGTGCTGCAATAAACATAAGAATGTGGGTATTTTCTTTATGTAATAAATTATTTTCCTTTGGGTAGATACAAAGTAGTGGGAGTGCTGAATCAAATGGAAGTTCTATTTTTAGACTTTTTTGAAATCTCCATACAGTTTTCCATAGAGGTTGTAGAAAGTTACTTTCCCACAACCAATGTCTAAGTGTTCTCTTTTCTCTGTGTCCTTGCCGATAGCTCATTTTTCTGCTTTTCAGTAATAGCCATTCTGCATGGTGTAAGTTGGAACCTCATTGTGGGTTTTAATTGGCATTTCTCTGATCATTGACAATGTTGAGCATCTTTTACGTGCTTGTTGACCTTCATTGTCTTTTTTTATTTAAATTTCATGTTTTTTGTTGCTCATTGTCTTTTTTTTAAATGTTCATGTTCTTTGCTTGCTTTTTTTTTTTGTTTGAGAAGGAGTCTTGCTCTGTCGCCCAGGCTGGAGTGCAGTGGTGCAATCTCCGCTCACTGCAAGCTCTGCCTCCCGGGTTCATACCATTCTCCTGCCTCAGCCTCTCTGAGTAGCTGGGACTACAGGCGCCTGCCACCATGCCTGGCTAATATTTTGTGTTTTTTTAGTAGAGACGGAGTTTCACCGTGGTCTCGATCTCCTGACCTCCTGATCCACCCACCTCGGCCTCCCAAAGTGCTGGGATTACAAACGTGAACCACCGCGCCCGGCCTGCTTGCTTTTTAATGAGGTTACTTGTTTTATTTTGTTGAGCTGTTTGAGTTCCTTGTATATTCTGGACGTTAGATCTTTGTCACATGCAAAACTCGTAAACATTTATCTCATTCCATGGGTTTTCTGTTCACTGTGTTAATTAAGAAGGATTTTCAGGAGCTTTTAATTTAATTGAGTTCGTTTTATCTATTTTTGTTATTGTTACATCTGCTTTTCAGATCTTAGTCATAAATTCTTTGTCCAAGTCAATCTCTAGAAGAGTTTATCCTTGAGTTTCTTCTAGCATTTTTATAGTTTCAGGTCTTACATTTTAGTCTTTTAATCCATATTGAGTTGATTATTGTATATGGTGGGACATAGGGGTCCCATTCCATACTTCTGCATATGGCAATATAATTTTTCCAGCTCAATTTGTTGGCTAGGATGTCATTTCTCCAGTGTATGTTTTTGTTGGCTTTGTAAAAGATCAGTTGTTTGTAGGTATGTGGCTTTATTTCTAGTTCTCTATTCTGTACCATTGATCTATGTGTCAATTTATATCAGTACCATGCTGTTTTGGTTACTAAAGCCTTCTAGTATAATTTTAAGTCAGATAATGTAATATCTCCAGCTTTATTCTCTTTGCTTAGATTTGCTTTGGCTATTCAGGCTCTTTTTGTGGTTCCATGTGAATTTTAGAATTTTTTTTTCTATTTTATAAGAAATGACATTGGCATTTTGGTAGGATTTCCATTTAATATGTAGATTGCTTTGGGCAGTAGAGTCATTTTAATGATCATTATTCTTCCAATCCATGAGCACGGGATGTTTTTCTCATTTGTGTCATGTACAATTTCTTTCATCAGTGTTTTGTAGTTTTCCTTGTAGGGATCTTTCATCTCTTTGACTAATTGTATTTCTAAGCATTTTACCTTTTTGTAGCTATTGTAAAAGGAAGTGACTTTTTAATTCAGTTGTCAGCTTGATCATCATTAGTGTATAAAAATGCTACTAATTTCTGTATGTTGTTTCTTGCATTCTGAAACATTATTAAATTTATCAAATCTAAGAGTTTTTTTGGTGGTCTTTAGATTTTTTGTATATATGATTATTATGTAATCATCAAAGAGGGACAATTTGACTTTCTAATTACAACCATATAGATGCTCCTTCCAAGACCAATAGACAGAGTCTCTGTGGAGGGCACAGGTGACGGTATTTCTTTAAGCTGGCCATGTGATTATGGCTGGAAGCATGGGCCGAGAGCCACTTAGTTAAGCATTGCCTCTCAAGTGTTTCTTTCTTTCTTTCTTTCTTTCTTTCTTTCTTTCTTTCTTTCTTTCTTTCTTTTCTTTCTTTCTTTCTCTCTTTCTTTCTTTCTTTCTTCCTTTTCTTTCGACAGAGTTTTCAATCATTGTCCAGGCAGAAGTGCAGTGGCGCCATCTTGGCTCACTGCAACTTCCACTTCCCAGGTTCAAGTGATTCTCCAATATCAGCCCCCCGAGTAGTTAGGATTGCAGGCACCAGCCACCACACGTGGCTAATTTTTTATGTTTTAGTAGACACATGTTGCCCAGGCTGATCTTAAACTCCTGGCCTCAGGTGATCTGCCCACTTTGGCATCCCAAATTGTTGGGATTACAGGCATGAGCCACCGCACCCGTTTGCCTCTGAAGTTTCAATATGCCTATGAATTATTCAGATTCCAGCCTCTCTCTTACAGATGTGATTCTGCAGGTTTGGAAGGGGTCCATGAATTAGCTTCTTTAAAAAGTCTCCTCTTAATGCTGATGTTTCTTCTACTACATCCGATATAGTAGCACTCAGCTAGGGAAAGTAGGCACAGCACAGAGCTCATGATACCCAACACTCTTACCACAACACAAATACTTTTGTCCCAAAGTGGAAACCACCAATCACCATTTTCAAACATGTCATTTTCTGCTGGCTCTATACAGTTTAGAAAGCCTAGAGAAGGCATCAATGTTTGAGTAAGTCTGCATTTGGAAAACACGTGCACATGAGTTAATACAATGTTTATTGGGCACATACCATGTGTTCAGAAGTCTCTTACAGAGCACTGTTCAGGAAACATTACATGATGTGAGTTAATCCTCATAGAACCCTGGCAGTTGGGTGCTAAGATTTTTGTAATTTTCAGGATTTAAATGAAGGGCCTAGTGTTTCTATTTTTTCTTCCATTTTAAAAAATATTTACCTGAAAAATAAAATGTACAGAATAAAAGCTATATAGACAGATGCGAGGGATAGAGAAAAAAGGGTGAACTGTTGAGAGAGATGTTTTATATTTATATTTACCTTCTTGTGCCTTGTGGAGCAGCCACTGGATTTGCAGGAATGGAAAAGAAGTTGCTAGGTAAGATGTCTCTAGAAGCACTGGCTTCAATGAAAGAGAAATTATGGCCCCACAATATGCAATGATTTGCTTCCATTTATCTGCCTTTCCATTTTAGGAAATTGTGGGCACCAGCTCAGGAGGCAGCAGGAGCCCCCGCCTGAATCTCTGACCTCCTTGAATCAGTTCTGTGAGAGAAGATTCTAGGGTGAGGCCAGACCTGGATGAGGACTTAGAAGAGCGTGGATCTGGGCAGGGCTGGAACAGAAAGTGGACCCCATGATTCTGATGTCCATGCTGATGGAGTATTTCCAGTTCTGTCTTTCCTAAGCCTGCGCAACAGAGACTTGACTCTTAGAGCCTGTGTAATTTTAATGTGTTTTGGCCACTTCCCTGTCAATTTTTATAACACATGATAACAAGAAACTTAAGCAAAACTCTTAGGGTTTTTTTTAGGACAATTATATGAGAAGCTAAAAACTTATGCCGGGAGTGGTTGCTCACGCCTGTAATCCCAGTAATTTGGGAGGCCCAGGCAGGCAGATCACGAGATCAGGAAATCGAGGCCATCCTGGCTAACATGGTGAAACCACGTCTCTACTAAAAATACAAAATATTAGCTGGGTGTGGTGACAGGCCCCTGTAGTCCCAGCTACTTGAGAGGCTGAGGCAGGAGAATGGCATGAACCTGGGAGGCAGAGCTTGCAGTGAGCTGAGATCACTCCACTGCACTCCAGCATGGGCGACAGAGTGAGATCCTGTCTCAAAAAAAAAACTTATTTTTACCAAGATGAAAGAAACAGAAATAACCACAATCAAAATAATTCTTTTGTCCATGAATAGCCCTTCAGGTAGTGACATCAGAACTCAGAGGAACAGCATAAGGGAAGTGGAGCAAATGCAACCAAAGTCCCCTGTGCACCTCACTTCTCCCTTCTCACCACAGGATGCTGAATTCAGCCATTAATTCATTTGCTCTAGATGGAAAGTTTCTGGACAGTAGAAACCATGAATTCTTCATCTGTTTTTCCGATGGTCATGTGATGTAGTTTAGATGTCCCCTCTAAATCTCCTATTGAATTTTAATCCCCAGTGTGGCAGGTGGTGCCTGGGGAGGTGGTGGTTGAATCATGGGGTGAGTCCCACCTGGCTGTGTGCCATCCTTGTGATAATGAGTACCCATGAGATCTGGTTGTTTAGAAGTATGCTCCATCCCTCCCCCATCCTTCTTGCCCCAGCTTCTACCATGTGAGATGCCTGCTCGTCTAACACCATGATTGTAAGCTTCCCCAGGCTTTCCCAGAAGCAGACATTGGCGCTATGCTTCTGTACAGCCTGCAGAACCATGAGCCAAACAATCTCTTTTCTTATAAGTTACCCAGTCTAGGGTTTTTTAAATAGCAATGCAAGAATAGCTTAATACAACATATGAAAAGAAAGCAACGAATATATTTATCAGTTTGAGTCTCCAGGCATCTGCCTTGCTTCAACTCAAAGAGCAGGAAGTGAGCAACCCCCATCTACTGCTCCTGATCATGGGAGAATCGTCATCTCATCTTAAAACATTTCAGGCAAAAGCCCATCAAGGTCTCAGAGGTCAGCTCAGGAGCAGGAACACAGCATTGTTTTCTCAGACAGGAAAATTGGAATAGCTGAGTGGGTTCAGTGTCCCTAGGCATGTTTTTTTTTTTTCCTTTAAGCTATAGGATAATTGTGCAGAACGTGCAGGTTTGTTACCAAGGTATACATGTGCCATAGCCGTTTGCTGCACCAATCAACCCACCATCTGGGCTTTAAGCCCCCCCTGCTTCCGGTGTTTTTCCTAGTGCTCTCCTTTCCCTTGCCTCCCACCCCGCGACAGGCCACGGTGTGTGATGTTCCACCTTCTCTGTCCATGTGTTCTCATGGATCCACTCCCGCTTATGAGTGAGAACATGTGGTGTGTGGTTTTCCTTTCCTGTGTTAGTTTGCTGAGAATCATGCTCTCCCGTGTCATCCATGTCACCGCAAAGAACACGAACTCATTCTTTTTTTGGCTGCGTAGTATTCCTTGGTGTATGTACCACACACATTCTTTATCCAGTCTATCACCGATGGGCATTTGGGTTGGTTCCAGGTCTTTGCTCTTGTAAACTGTGCCGCGATGAACATAGCTGTGCATGTGTCCTTATAGCAGGATGAATTATAATCCTGTGGGTATATACCCGGTAAGGAGATGGCTGGGTCCAACGGTATTTCCGGTTCTAGATCCTTGAGGAATCGCCACACTGTCTTCCACAATGGTTGAACTGATTTACACTCTCACAGACACTGTAAACGTGCTGCTATATCTTCACAGCCTTGCCAGCATCTCTTGTTTCCTGACATTTTAAAAATCGCATACGACATCTTCTCAATATATAATATCACATAGCCACAGCTCTGAAGAAAGAAATCTGTAGAAAGTGGTACCTCTCCAGGAGAAAGCTTTGACAACTTTCATGGCTGATAGAATTACATGTCAACGACAATGAGGTTTTACCTGCAGCTTCACTACTATTCTTAAAGTCTATCTCATAATGTACATCTGGAGACTTCCTAGAGAAATGTGGTCTCTGACTGGCGCTGGTAAAGTGGTGACAAGATATCTAACAAATAAAGTAACTGTACTTGACTATTTTCCAATATTTACTGTTTTGTGATAAGCTTAACATCCTCAATGCCTGCCTTTGCCCTCACAAGTAATTAGCGTATGCCTAAATAAAGTTGAAGCTAGCTAGCTCCACTATTCCAAGCAGATGCTGTCTAGGGTCTAGTCTCTAGAAGTATAAAGTACAAAGCTTACAAGTACAACTGCACGAAAAGTTGGACCCAATCCAGAAAGGCTTAAATGATCAACTGATCGATTTGTGTTTCCTCTGGAAGAGGGTACAAAGCAGAGCGCTAGTATACATCTATAGAGGAGAAGAGGGCAGGGCATTTATGGATGGCACACGGCTAGGTGTCTTCAAAGAGAGGCACCAGGGAAGCCTCACTGGGCTCCTGTAGGGCGCCAATGGCCGCGATCTGGAAGCGAACGTCCAGGATGATGTCCTGCATAATGTTGTGCATCAGGCGATGGAAGGGCAGCTTGAGGAGGTGCAGCTGCGTGGACTTCTGGTACTTTCTGATTTTGCGCAGTGCCAGGCCTGTAGCGGTGAGGCTTCTTGATCCCTCCTGTAGGCGGCGCCCTTTTGCCGGCGGCTGCAGTGGCCAGCGTCTTCGTGGCGCCTGCCAGGCTGCGGCTTTGCCTGGCCGAAATGGTGAAACCTCCTCTCTACTTTAAAGAATACAAATTCTCCTGGCGTCGTGGCGCGCACAGTTAGTCCCAGCTACTCTGGAGGCTGAGTCAGGAGAGTTGCTCGGGCCCAGGAGGCAGAGGTTGCAGTGAGCTGACATCAGGCCACTGCAATCCAGCCTGGGGGACAGAGTGAGACTCTGTCTCAAAAATAAATACATAAAATGCAATACAATACAACACGATACAATTGAAATAATATTTTCATATTCCCCTCACCCAGCCCAGTCTATTTTCAGAGTATCTGATAAACCACTTGTTTCCCTATGAGTTCGAGATTTTTTTCTCAGACGTTTAAGTTTTCTAATGTGCGACTTCATAAAAGGTCTCACTTTTACTCTCAACGTTTTCTTTATTGTCGTGAAATGTGAACTTTGCGATTCTGCGAGGAATCCAGAATTCTGAAATGCCCCCGGCATTTCCCGCTCCCCCCCCCCCCAGAGCCTAGCCCTGCCTCTGCCCCTCCCTTGGGTGTGGGCGGAACCTTGAATTGAGGACCCGCCCAAACCCCTGATTAGATTAGGAACACCCTGAAACGATAGCTGTTAAGGGCTGAGGTCTAAATTGAATCATCTGGCACTTTTATAAGGGACTGAACCTCCCTGAGATTCCATTCCCCTGTGGGTGATTCCTCAGCCCTGGATGTGCAGACCCAGGGAGCTGCACGGCCCAGACCTGGGCAACACCTGTAAGAGCTCAGAGCGTCCTCCCGGCAGCTGGCCAGAACAACACAAGTGGGCCTGGGTTTCACATAACTGAGGCATTGAATTCTGCCACCAACTCGAATCAGATCGAAGCCAGACCCTTCTCAGGTGAAGGCAACGACCCACACAGACAGCCCCATCCTGGAGGTCCCTCGTGTGACTCTGAGCAGGAGCCAGTCACTTGGCCCCAGTAGAACTTCTGACCCTTGTGAGCTGGGGTTTTTCAATATCCAAAATTTGTGAGAAATTTATTCTGCATTGATCTAAAACTAATATACTCTCCATCCACAAGTTTCTCCATATTGTGGAAGTGAGAAAAACCAGTGTGCGTGTTTGTGTGTGGGAAGGGGAGGCAGGGAGCTGTGTCCAGCGGTGGCTAAACTAAGGCTCGCCAGAAACATAGCAGCCAACATCTCTGAAAGTTTCTCGGCTGTGGGTTGGCAGGCCAGTGGGATGGCAGACGAGGAAGAAGACCCCACCTTTGAGGAAGGAAATGAAGAGATTGGAGGAGGTGCAGAAGGTGGACAGGGTAAAAGAAAGAGACTTTTTTCTGAAGAATTGCGATGTATGATGTATGGCTTTGGGGATGACCAGAATCCTTATACTGAGTCAGTGGATATTCTTGAAGATCTTGTCATAAAGTTTATCACTGAAATGACTCACAAGGCAATGTCAGTTGGAAGACAAGGTCGAGTACAAGTTGAAGATATCGTCTTCTTGATTCGCAAGGACCCAAGGAAGTTTGCCAGGGTTAAAGACTTGCTTACTATGAATGAAGAATTGAAACGAGCTAGAAAAGCGTTTGATGAAGCAGATTATGGATCTTGACAATTTTTGTAGTTTCTGAAAATTACCATCTGGGGAAACCATATATAATAATTGGTTATTTTCTAAAGTAAGGTTCTGATATCTAGCCATGTAAACGAAAGATGGAGAAACACAAAGTTTTCAGCCTTTATTTTTATGCCTTTGATTTTAGAGTGATATTGGTGCATGTAATTGCCTGCCTTTGTATTACCATACTTGAATCACTTACTGGGTTTTAATGACCGCACATAAGTCAAAGTACCTTGCAAACCGTGTCGTTCCTTCTGACTTTTGACTATCCAAGGATAAAGTAGCATTTGTGTGTTAGGTAGGTTTATGCCCTTGTAACCTTGTAAGCTATACTGTAGCTTTTTTTTTTTTGAGACGGAGTCTCGCTGCGTCTCCAGGCTGGGGTGCGGTGGCGTGATCTCGGCTCACTGCGGGCTCCGCCTCCCGGGTTCGGGTGATTCTCCTTCCTCGGCCTCTCGAGTGGCTGGGAAGTGCAG
>NW_022095865.1:0-46688 GCF_006542625.1 Nomascus leucogenys | reverse complement strand
GTTGAATCTTACTTTGGATTGAGCAGTTCTGAAACACTCTTTCTGTAGAAAATGCAAGTGGACATTCAGGGTGCTAAGAGGTCTATGGTAGAAAAAGGAATATCTTCAAATGAAAACTACACAGAAGCAATCTGTGAAAGTTCTTACTGTTCTGTGCTTTCAACTAACAGAGTTGAACCTTAGTTTTGATTGAGCAGATCTAAAACACTCTTTCTGTAGAAAATGCAAATGGACATTCATGGCGCTACGAAGCCTACAGTGGAAAAAGGAATACCTTCAAATGAAAACTACACAGAAGCAATCTGTGAAACTTCTTTCTGTTCTGTGCATTCAACTAACTGAGTTGAACCTTACTTTTGATTGAGCAGTTCTGAAACACTCTTTCTGTAGAAAATGCACGTGGACATTCGGAGCGCTAAGAGGCCTATAGCGGAAAAAGGAATACCTTCAAATAAAAACTAGACAGAAGCATTCTGTGAAACTTCTTTCTGTTCTGTGCATTCAACTAACAGAGTTTAACCTTACATTTGATTGAGCAGTTCTGAAGCACTCTTTGTGTACAAAATGCAAGTGAACATTCAGGGCGCTAAGAGGCCTATGGTGGAAAAAGGAATATCTTCAAATAAAAACTACACAGAAGTAATCTGTGAAACTTCTTACTGTTCTGTGTTTTCAACTAACAGAGTTGAACCTTAGTTTTGATTGAGCAGTTCTGAAACAAACTTTCTGTACAAAATGCAGGTGGACATTCATAGCGTTAAGAGGACAACAGTGGAAAAAGGAATATCTTCAATAAAGCTACACAGAAGAAATCTGTGAAACTTCTTTCGGTTCTGTGCATTCAACTAACAGAGTTGAAACTTAGTTTTGATTGAGCAGTTCTGAAACACTCTTTCTGTACAAAATGCAAGTGGACATTCGGAGCGCTAAGAGGCCTATAGCGGACATAGGAATATCTTCAAATAAAAACTGCACAGAAGCATTCAGTGAAACTTCTTTCTGTGCTGTGCATTCAACTAACAGAGTTGAACCATACTTTTGATGGAGCAGTTCTGAGACACACTTTCTGTAGCAAATGCAAGTGAACGTTCAGGGCACTAAGAGGCTTATAGTGGAAGAGGGAATATGTTCAAATAAAAACTACACAGAAACAATCTGTGAAACTACTTCCCCTTCTGTGCATTCAACTAACAGTGTAGAACCTTACTTTTGATGGAGCAGTTAGGAAAAATGCTTTCTGTAGAAAATGCAAGTGGAAATTCGGAGTGCTAAGAGGCCTATTACGGAAAAAGAATATCTTCAAAGAAAAACTACACAGAAGCATTCTGTGAAACCAATTTCTGTTCTGTGCATTCAACTAATAGATTTGAAGCTGAATTTTTATTGAGCATTTCTGAAACACTCTTTCTGTAGAAACTGCAAGTTGACATTCGCAGCAATAAGAGGCCTATAATACAAAAGGAATATCTTCAAATAAAAACTACACAGAAGCATTCTGTGAAACTACTTTCTATTCTGTGCATTCAAATAACAGAATTGAACCTTACTTTTGATTGAGCAGTTCTGAAACACTCTTTCTGTAGAAAATGCAAGTGGACATTCGGAGCGCTAAGAGGCCTATAGCGGAAAAAGGAATATGATCATATAAAAACTACACAGAAGCAATCTGTGAAACTTCTTACTGTTCTGGGCTTTCAACTAACAGAGTTGAACCTTAGTATTGATTGAGCAGTTCCGAAACACTCTTTCTGTAGAAAATGCAAGTGGACATTCATGGCGCTAAGAGGCCTATAGTGGAAAAAGGAATATCTTCAAATAAAAACTACACAGAAGCAATCTGTGAAACTTCTTTCTGTTCTGTGCATTCAACTAACAGAGTTGAACCTTAATTTTGATTGAGCAGTTCTGAAACACTCTTTCTGTAGAAAATGCAAGTGGACATTCAGGGCGCCAAGAGGCCTATAGTGGAAAAAGTAATACGTTCAAATAAAAACTACACAGAAGCTATCTGTGAAACTTCTTTCTGTTCTGTGCATTCAACTAACAGAGTTGAACCTTACTTTTGATTGAGCAAATCTGAAACACCCTTTCTTTAGAAACTGCAAGTGGACATTCGGAGCGCTAAGAGGCCTGTAGCGCAAATAGGAATATCTTCAAATAAAAACTACACAGAAGCATTCTGTGAAACTTCTTTCTGTTCTGTGCATTCAACTAACAGAGTTCAACGTTACTTTGGATGGGGAAGTTCTGAAAAACTCTTTCTGTAGAAAATGCAAGTGAACATTCAGGACACTAAGAGGCCAATAGTGGAAAAAGGAATATCTTCAAATAAAAACTACACAGAAGCAATCTGTGACACTGCTTACACTTCTGTGCATTCAACTAACAGAGTTGAACCTTAGTTCCGATTGGGCAGTTCTGTAACACTCTTTCTGCAGAAAATGCAAGTGGAAATTCAGGGCCCTAAGAGGAGTATAGCGGAAAAATGAATATGTTCAAAAAAAAACTACACAGAAGCAATCTGTGAAACTTCTTTCTGTTCTGTGCATTCAGCTAACAGTGTTGAACCTTACTTTTGATTGAACAGTTCTGAAACACTCCCTCTGTAGAAAATGCAAGTGGAGATTCGGAGCGCTAAAAGGCCTATAGCGGTAAAAGGAATGTCTTCAAATAAAAACTACACAGAAGCATTCTGTGAAACTTCTTTCTGTTCTGTGCATTCAACTAACAGATTTGAACCTTACTTTTGATTGAGCGGTTCTGAAACTCTCTTTCTCTAGAAAATGCAAGTGGACATTCAACTCGCTAAGAGGCCTATAGTGGAAAAAGGAATATTTTCAAATAAAAACTACACAGAAGCAATCTGTGAAACTTCTTTGTGTTCTGTGCTTCCTACTAACAGAGATGAACCGTAGTTTTGATTGAGCAGTTCTGAAACACTCTTTCTGTGGAAAATGCAAGTGGACATTCACGGCGATAAGAGGCTGTAATGGAAAAAGAAATATATTCAATTAAAAACAACACAGAAGCTATCTGTGAAACTTCTTTCTGTTCTGTGCATTCAACTAACAGAGTTGAACATAACTTTTGATTGAGCAGTTCTGAAACACCCTATCTGTTTCGAAATGCAAGAGGATATTGGGAGCACTAAGCGGCCTACAGCGGAAACAGGAATATCTTCAAATAAAAACTACACAGAAGCATTCTTTGAAACTTCTTTCTGTTCTGTGCATTCAACTAACAGAGTTGAACCTTTTGATTGAGCAGTTCTGAAACACACTTTCTGTAGAAAATGCAAGTGGACATTCAGGGCGCTCTGAGACCTATAGTGGAAAAAGGAATATCTTCAAATCAAAACCACACAGAAGCAATCTGTGAAAGTTTTTACTGTTCTGTGCATTCAACTAACAGAGTTGAACCTTAGTTTTGACTGAGTAGTTCTGAAACACTCTTTCTGTAGTAAATGCATGTGGAAATTCAGGGCGCTAAGAGGCCTATAGCGGAAAAATGAATATGTTCAAATAAAAACTACACAGAAGCAATCTGTGTAACTTCTTTCTTTTCTGTGCATTCAACTGACACAGCTGAACCTTACTTTTGATTGAACAGTTCTGAAACACTCTTTCTGTAGAAAATGCAAGTTGATATTCATGGCGCAACGAAGCCTACAGTGGAAAAAGGAATATCTTCTAATGAAAACTACAAAGAAGCAATCTGTGAAACTTCTTTCTGTTCTGAGAATTCAACTAACAGAGTTGAACCTTAGTTTTGATTCAGCAGTTCTGAAACACTCTTTCTCTAGAAAATGCAAGTGAACATTCAGGGCACCAAGAGGCCTATAGTGGAAAAAGGAATATGTTCAAATAAAAATTACACAGAAGCAATCTGTGAAACTTTTTTCTGTTCCGTGCATTGAACTAACAGAGTAGAACGTTACTTTTGATTGAGCACTTCTGAAACACTCTTTCTGTAGAAAATGCAAGGGGACATTCATGGCGCTAAGAAGCCTATAGTGGAAGAGGGAATACCTTCAAATAAAAACTACAAAGAAGCAATCTGTGAAACTTCTTTCTGTTCTGAGAATTCAACTAACAGAGTTGAACCTTAGTTTTGATTGAGCAGTTCTGAAACACTCTTTCTGTACAAAATGCAAGTGGAAATTCAGGGCGCTAAGGGGCCTATAGCGGAAAAATGAATATGTTCAAATAAAAGCTACACAGAACCAATCTGTGAAACTTTTTTCTGTTCTGTGCATTCAACTAACAGACTTGAACCTTACATTCCATTGAGCAGTTCTGAAACACTCTTTCTGTAGAAAATGCAAGTGGACATTCACGGCGTTAAGAGGCCTATGGTGGAAAAAGGAATATCTTCAAAGAAAAACTACACAGAAGCAATCTGTGAAACTACTTACTGTTCTGATCTTTCAACTAACACAGTTGAACCTTAATTTTGATTGAACAGTTCTGAAACACACTTTCTGTAGGAAATACAAGTGGACATTCAGGGCGCTAAGAGGCCTATATTGGAAAAAGTAATAAGTTAAAATAAAAACTACAGAGAAGCATTCTGTGAAACTTCTTTCCGTTCTGTGCGTTCAACTAACAGAATTGAACTTTGCTTTTGATTGAGCAGTTCTGAAACACTCTTTCTGTAGAAAATGCAAGTGGACATTAAGGGCGCTAATAGGCCTATAGTGGAAAATGGAATATCTTCAAATAAAAACTACACAGAAGCAATTTGTGAAACTTCTTACTGTTCTGCGCATTCAAATAACAGAGTTGAACCTTAGTTTTGATTGAGCAGTTCTGAAACACTCTTTCTGTAGAAAATGCAAGTGGAAATTCAGGGCGCTAAGAGGTCTATAGAGGAAAAATGAATACGTTAAAATAAAAACTGCACAGAAGCAATGAGTGACACTTCTTTCTGTTCTGTGCATTTAACTAACGGAATTCAACCTTACATTTTATTGAGGAGCTCTGAAACACTCTTTTTGTAGGAAATGCAAGTGTAAATTCAGGTCGCTAAGAGGCCTATGGTGGAAAAAGTAATATCTTCAAAAAAAACTACACAGAAGCAATCTGTGCAACTACATACTGTTCTGTCCTTTCAATTGACACAGTTGAACCTTAATTTTGATTGAGCAGTTCTGAAACTCTCTTTCTGTAGTAAATGCAAGTGGAAATTCAGGGCGCTAAGAGGCCTTTAGTGGAAAAAGGAGTAAGTTCAAATAAAAACTACACAGAAGCTATCTGTGAAACATCTCTCTTTTCTGTGCATTCAACTAACAGAGTAGAACCTTATTTTTGATTGAGCAGTTCTGAAACACTCTTTCTGTAGAAAATGCAACTGGACCTTCGTAGCGCTAAGGGGCCTATAGCGGAAAAAAAAATATCTTCAAATAAAAACTACACAGAAGCATTCTGTGTAACTTCATTCTGTTGTGTGCATTCTACTAACAGAATTGAACCTTACTTTTGATTGAGCAGTTCTGAAACACTCTTTCTGTAGAAAATGCATGTGGACATTCAGGGCGCTAAGAGGCCTACAGTGGAAAAAGAAATATCTTCAAATAAAAACTACACAGAAGCAATCTGCGAAACTTCTTACTGGTCAGTGCATTCAACTAACAGGGTTGAACCTTACTTTTGATTGAACAGTTCTGAAACACTCTTTCAGTAGAAAATGCAAGTGGACATTCATGGCGCTAAGAGGCCTATAGTGGAAAAACGAATATCTTCAAACAAAAATTACACAGAAGCAATCTTTGAAACTTCTTTCTGTTCTGTGCATTCAACTAACAGAGTTGAACCTTAGTTTTGATTGAGCAGTTCTGAAACACTCTTTCTGTAGAAAATGCAACTGGACATTCAGGGTGCTAAGAGGCCTATAGTTGAAAAAGGAATATGTTCAAATAAAAACTACACAGAAGCTATCTGTGAAACTTCTTACAGTTCTGTGCATTCAACTAACAGGGTTCAACTTTACTTTTGATTGTGCAGTTCTGAAACACTCTTTCTGTAGAAAATGCAAGTGGACATTCTGAGCGCTAAGACGCCTGTAGCAGAAATAGGAATATCTTCAAATAAAAACTACACAGAAGCATTCTGTGAAACTCCTTTCTGTTCTGTGCATTCAACTAACAGAGTTGAACCTTACTTTTGATTGAGCAGTTCCGAAACACTCTTTCTGTAGAAAATGCAAGTGAACATTCAGGGCACTAAGTGGCCAATAGAGGAAAAAGGAATATGTTCAAAGAAAAACTACACAGAAGCTATCTGTGAAACATATTTCTGTTCCGTGCATTCAACTAACAGAGTAGAACCTTACTTTTGATTGAGCAGTTCTGAAACACTCTTTCTGTAGAAAACGCAAGTGGACCATCGGAGCGCTAAGAGGCCTATAGCAGAAAAAGGAACATCTTCAAATGAAAACCACACAGAAGCATTCTGTGAAACTTCTTTCTGTTCTGTGCATTCAACTAAAAGAGTTGAACCTTACTTTTGATTCAGCAGTTCTGAAACTCTCTTTCTGTAGAAAATGCAAGTGAACATTCAGGGCACTAAGAGGCCTATAGTGGAAAAAGGAATATCTTCATATGAAAACTACACAGAAGCAATCTGTGAAACTTCTTACTGTTCTGTTCTTTCAACTAACACAGTTGAACCTTAATTTTGATTGACCAGTTCTGAAACTTTCTTTCTGTAGAAAATGCAAGTGTACATACACGGCGCTAAGAGGCCTATAGTGGAAAAAACGAATATCTTCAAACAATAACTACACAGAAGCAATCTGTGAAACTTCTTACAGTTCAGTTCTTTCAACTAACACAGTTGAACCTTAATTTTGATTGAGCAATTCTGAAACACTCTTTCTGTAGAAAAAGCAAGTGGACATTCATGGCGCTAATAGGCCTATAGCGGAAAAAGTAATATCTTCAAAGAAAAACTACACAGAAGCAATCTGTGAAACTTCTTTCTGTTCTGTGCATTCAACGAACAGAATTGAACATTACATTTGATTGAGCAGTTCTGAAACACACTTTCTGTAGAAAATGCAAGTGGACATTAGGAGTGCTAAGAGTCCTATAGCGGAAAAAGGAATATCTTCAAATAAAAACTACACAGAAGCAATCTGTGAAACTTCGTACTGGTCTGTGTATTCAACTAACAGAGTTGAACCTTAGTTTGCATTGAGCTGTTCTGAAACACTCTTTCTGTAGAAAATGCATGTGGAAATTCAGGGCGCTAAGAGGCGTATTGCGGAAAAATGAATATGTTCAAATAAAAACTACACAGAAGCAATCTGTGAAACATCTTTCTGTTCTGTGCATTCAGCTAACAGAGTTGAACCTTACTTTTGATTGAACAGTTCTGAAACACTCCTTCTGTAGAAAATGCAAGTGGACATTTGGAGCGCTCAGAAGCCTATAGCGGTAAAAGGAATGTCTTCAAATAAAAACTACACAGAAGCATTCTGTGAAACTTCTTTCTGTTCTGTGCATTCAACTAACAGATTCGAAGCTTACTTTTGATGGAGAAGTTCTGAAACTCTCTTTCTCTAGAAAACGCAAGTGGACATTCATCTCGCTAAGAGGCCTATAGTGGAAAAACGAATATCTTCAAATACAAACTACACAGAAGCAATCTGTGAAACTTCTTTGTGTTCTGTGCTTTCTACTAACAGAGTTGAACCGTAGTTTTGATTGAGCAGTTCTGAAACACTCTTTCTGTAGAAAATGCAAGTGGACATTCACGGCGCTAAGAGGCTGTAATGGAAAAAGTAATATATTCAATTAAAAACTACACAGAAGCTATCTGTCAAACTTCTTTCTGTTCTGTACATTCAACTAACAGAGTTGAACCTTACTTTTTATTGAGCAGTTCTGAAACACCCTTTCTGTTTCGAAATGCAAGAGGACATTGGGAGCACTAAGCGGCCTACAGCGGAAATAGGAATATCTTCAAATAAAAACTACACAGAAGCATTCTTTGAAACTTCTTTCTGGTCTGTGCATTCAACTAACAGAGTTGAACCTTACTTTTGATTGAGCAGTTGTGAAACACTCTTTCTGTAGAAAATGCAAGTGGACATTCAGGGCGCTATGAGACCTATAGTGGAAAAAGGAATATCTTCAAATCAAAACCACACAGAAGCAATCTGTGAATGTTTTTACTGTTCTGTGCATTCAACTAACAGAGTGGAAAATCAGTTTTGATTGAGCAGTTCTGAAACACTCTTTCTGTAGAAAATGCACGTGGAAATTCAGGGCTCTAAGAGGCCTATAGCGGAAAAATGAATATGTTCAAATAAAAACTACACAGAAGGAATCTGTGAAACTTCTTTCTTTTCTGTGCATTCAACTAACACAGCTGAACCTTACGTTTGAGTGAACAGTTCTGAAACACTCTTTCTGTAGAAAATGCAAGTGGACATTCGGAGCGCTAAGAGGCCTATAGCGGAAAAAGGAATATCTTCAAATAAAAACTACACAGAAGCATTCTGTGAAACTTCTTTCTATTCTGTGCTTTCAACTAACACAGTTGAAACTTAATTTTGATTGAGCAGTTCTGAAACTCTGTTTCTGTAGAAAATGCATGCGGACATTCATGGCGCTAACAGGCCTATAGTCGAAAAAGGAATATCTTCAAACAAAAACTACACAGAAGCAATCTGTGAAACTTCTTTCTGTTCTGTGCATTCAACTAACAGAGTTGAACCTTAGTTTTGATTGAGCACTTCTGAAACACTCTGTCTGCAGAAAATGCAAGAGAACATTCAGGGCGCTAAGAGGCCTATAGTTGAAAAAGGAATATGTTCAAATAAAAACTACACAGAAGCAATCTGTGAAACTACTTACAGTTCTGTGAATTCAGCTAACAGAGTTGAACCTTACTTTTGATTGAGCATTTCTGAAACACACTTTCTGTAGAAAATGCAAGTGGACATTCGGAGGGCTAAGAGGCCTATAGCGGAAAAAGGAATATCTTGAAATAAAAACTAAAGAGAAGCATTCGGTGAAACTTCTTTCTGTTCTCTGCATTCAACTAGCAGAGTTGAACCTTACATTTGAGCAGTTCTGAAACACTATTTCTGTAGAAAATGCAAGTGGACATTCAGTGTGCTAAGAGGCCTATGGTGGAAAAAGGAATATCTTCAAATAAAAATTACACAGAAGCAATCTGTGAAAGTTCTTACTGTTCTGTGCTTTCAACTAACACAGTTGAACCTTAATTTTGATTGAGCAGTTCTGAAACTTTCTTTCTGTAGAAAATGCAAGTGTACATACACGGCGCTAAGAAGCCTATAGTGGAAAAACGAATATCTTCAAACAATAACTACACATAAGCAATCTGTGAAACTTCTTTCTGTTCTGTGCATTCAACGAACAGAATTGAACATTACATTTGATTGAGCAGTTCTGAAACACACTTTCTGTAGAAAATGCAAGTGGACATTAGGAGTCCTAAGAGTCCTATAGCGGAAAAAGGAATATCTTCAAATAAAAACTACACAGAAGCAATCTGTGAAACTTCGTACTGGTCTGTGTATTCAACTAACAGAGTTGAACCTTAGTTTGCATTGAGCTGTTCTGAAACACTCTTTCTGTAGAAAATGCATGTGGAAATTCAGGGCGCTAAGAGGCGTATTGCGGAAAAATGAATATGTTCAAATAAAAACTACACAGAAGCAATCTGTGAAACATCTTTCTGTTCTGTGCATTCAGCTAACAGAGTTGAACCTTACTTTTGATTGAACAGTTCTGACACACTCCTTCTGTAGAAAATGCAAGTGGACATTCGGAGCGCTAAGAGGCCTATAGCGGTAAAAGGAATGTCTTCAAATAAAAACTACACAGAAGCATTCTGTGAAACTTCTTTCTGTTCTGTGCATTCAACTAACAGATTCGAAGCTTACTTTTGATGGAGCAGTTCTGAAACTCTCTTTCTCTAGAAAATGCAAGTGGACATTCATCTCGCTAAGAGGCCTATAGTGGAAAAACGAATATCTTCAAATAAAAACTACACAGAAGCAATCTGTGAAACTTCTTTGTGTTCTGTGCTTTCTACTAACAGAGTAGAACCGTAGTTTTGATTGAGCAGTTCTGAAACACTCTTTCTGCAGAAAATGCAAGTGGACATTCACGGCGCTAAGAGGCTGTAATGGAAAAAGTAATATATTCAATTAAAAACTACACAGAAGCTATCTGTCAAACTTCTTTCTGTTCTGTACATTCAACTAACAGAGTTGAACCTTCCTTTTTATTGAGCAGTTCTGAAACACCCTTTCTGTTTCGAAATGCAAGAGGACATTGGGAGCACTAAGCGGCCTACAGCGGAAATAGGAATATCTTCAAATAAAAACTACACAGAAGCATTCTTTGAAACTTCTTTCTGTTCTGTGCATTCAACTAACAGAGTTGAACCTTACTTTTGATTGAGCAGTTGTGAAACACTCTTTCTGTAGAAAATGCAAGTGGACATTCAGGGCGCTATGAGACCTATAGTGGAAAAAGGAATATCTTCAAATCAAAACCACACAGAAGCAATCTGTGAATGTTTTTACTGTTCTGTGCATTCAACTAACAGAGTGGAAACTCAGTTTTGATTGAGCAGTTCTGAAACACTCTTTCTGTAGAAAATGCACGTGGAAATTCAGGGCTCTAATAGGCCTATAAGGGAAAAATGAATATGTTCAAATAAAAACTACACAGAAGGAATCTGTGAAACTTCTTTCTTTTCTGTGCATTCAACTAACACAGCTGAACCTTACGTTTGATTGAACAGTTCTGAAACACTCTTTCTGTAGAAAATGCAAGTGGACATTCGGAGCGCTAAGAGGCCTATAGCGGAAAAAGGAATATCTTCAAATAAAAACTACACAGAAGCATTCTGTGAAACTTCCTTCTATTCTGTGCTTTCAACTAACACAGTTGAAACTTAATTTTGATTGAGCAGTTCTGAAACTCTGTTTCTGTAGAAAATGCATGCGGACA
Source organism: Nomascus leucogenys (assembly GCF_006542625.1). Taxonomy (NCBI): domain Eukaryota; kingdom Metazoa; phylum Chordata; class Mammalia; order Primates; family Hylobatidae; genus Nomascus; species Nomascus leucogenys. The sequence goes on along the minus strand of NW_022095865.1, from coordinate 35,692 downwards.
TTCATGGCGCTAACAGGCCTATAGTCGAAAAAGGAATACCTTCAAACAAAAACTACACAGAAGCAATCTGTGAAACTACTTTCTGTTCTGTACATTCAACTAACAGAGTTGAATCTTAGTTTTGATTGAGCACTTCTGAAACACTCTGTCTGCAGAAAATGCAAGAGAACTTTCAGGGCGCTAAGAGAACTATAGTTGAAAAAGGAATATGTTCAAATAAAAACTACACAGAAGCAATCTGTGAAACTACTTACAGTTCTGTGAATTCAGCTAACAGTGTTGAACCTTACTTTTGATTGAGCATTTCTGAAACACACTTTCTGTAGAAAATGCAAGTGGACATTCGGAGGGCTAAGAGGCCTATAGCGGAAAAAGGAATATCTTGAAATAAAAACTAAAGAGAAGCATTCGGTGAAACTTCTTTCTGTTCTCTGCATTCAACTAACAGAGTTGAACCTTACATTTGAGCAGTTCTGAAACACTATTTCTGTAGAAAATGCAAGTGGACATTCAGGGTGCTAAGAGGCCTATGGTGGAAAAAGGAATATCTTCAAATAAAAACTACACAGAAGCAATCTGTGAAAGTTCTTACTGTTCTGTGCTTTCAACTAACAGAGTTGAACCTTAGTTTTGATTGAGCAGCTCTGAAAAACTCTTTGTGTAGAAAATGCAAGTGGATATTCATGGCGCTACGAAGCCTACAGTGGAAAAAGGAATATCTTCAAATGAAAACTATACAGAAGCAATCTGTGAAACTTCTTTCTATTCTGTGCATTCAACTAACAGAGTTGAACCTTAGTTTTGATTCAGCAGTTCTGAAACACTCTTTCTGTAGAAAATGCATGTGAACATTCAGGGCACAAAGAGGCCTATAGTGGAAAAGGAATATTTTCAAATAAAAACTGCACAGAAGAAATCTGTGAAACTTCTTACTGTTCTGTGCATTCAACTAACACAGTTGAACCTCAGTTTTGATTCAGCAGTTCTGAAACACTCTTTCTGTGGAAAATACAAGTGGACATTCAGGGCGCTAAGAGGACTATAGTGGAAAAAGGAAAAAGTTCACATAAAAACTACACAGATGCAATCTGTGAAACTTCTCTCTGTTCTGTGCATTGAACTAACGGAGTTGAACCTTACATTTTATTGAGAAGTTCTGAAACTCTCTTTCTGTAGAAAATGCAAGTGGACCTTCGGAGCGCTAAGAGGCCTATGGGGGAAATAGTAATACCTTCAAATACAAACTACACAGAAGCATTCAGTGAAACTTCTTTCTGTTCTTTGCATTCGTCTAAGAGAATTGAACCTTACTTTTGATTGAGCACTTCTGAAACACGCTTTCTATACGAAATGCAATTGGACATTCAGGGAGCTATGAGGCCTATAGTGGAAAACGGAATATTTTCAAATAAAAACTGCACAGAAGCAATCAGCGAAACTTCTTACTGTTCTGTGCATTTAACTAACATAGCTGAACGGTAGTTTTTATTGAGCAGTTCTGAAACACTCTTTCTGTAGAAAATGCAAGTGGACATTCAGGGCGGTTAGAGGCCTATAGTGGGAAAAGGAATATCTTCAAATAAAAACCACACAGAAGCAATCTGTGAAACTTCTTACTGTTCTGTTCCTTCAACTAACAGAGTTGAACCTTAGTTATTATTGAGCAGTTATGAAGCACTCTTTCTGCAGAAAATGCAAGTGAACATTCAGGGCGCTAAGAGGCCTATAGTTGAAAAAGGTATATGTTCAAATAAAAACTACAAAGAAGCTATCTGTGAAACTACTTACAGTTCTGTGCATTCAACTAACAGAGTTCAACCTTAGTTTTGATTGAGCAGTTCTGAAACACCCTTTCTGTAGAAAATGCAAGTGGACATTCAGGGCACTAAGAGGCCTATGGTGGAAAAAGGAATACCTTCAAATAAAAACTACACAGAATCAATGTGTGAAACTACTTACGGTTCTGTTCTTTAAACTAACACAGTTGAACCTTAATTTTCATTGAACCGTTCTGAAACACTCTTTCTGTAGAAAATGCAAGTGGACATTCATGGCGCTAAGAGGCCCATAGTAGAAAAAGGAATATCTTCAAATAAAAACTTCACAGAAGCAATCTGTGAAACTTCTTTCTGTTCTGTGCATTCAACTAACAGAGTTGAACCTTACTTTTGATTGAGCAGTTCTGAAACACTCTTTCTGTAGGAAATGCAAGCGGACCTTCGGAGCGCTAAGATGCCTATAGCGGAAAAAGTAATAACTTAAAATACAAACTACACAGAAGAATTCTGTGAAACTTCTTTCTGTTCTTTGCATTCATCTAACAGAGTTGAACCTTACTCTTGATTGAGCACCTCTGAAACACCCTTTCTATAGAATATGCAATTGGACATTCAGGGAGCTAAGAGGCGTATAGTGGAAAAAGGAATATTTTCAAATAAAAACTGCACAGAAGCACTCTGCGAAACTTCTTACTGTTCTGTGCATTCAACTACCATAGTTGAACGGTAGTTTTTATTGAGCAGTTCTGAAACTCTCTTTCTGTAGAAAATGCAATTGGTCATTCAGGGCGCTGAGAGGCCTATAGTGTGAAAAGGAATATCTTCAAATAAAAACCACACAGAAGCAATGTGTGAAACTACTTACTGTTCTGTGCATTCAACAAACAGAGTTGAACCTTAGTTATTATTGAGCAGTTCTGAAAAACCCTTTCTGTAGAAAATGCAAGTGAACATTCAGATCGCTAAGAGGCGTATAGCGGAAAAATGAATATGTTCAAATAAAAACTACACAGAAGCAATCTGTGAAACCTCTTACTGTTCTGTGCATTCAACTAACAGAGTTGAACCTTAGTTTATATTGAGCAGTTATGAAACACTCTTTCTGCAGAAAATGCAAGTGAACATTCAGGGCGCTAAGAGGCCTATAGTTGAAAAAGGTATATGTTGAAATAAAAACTACAAAGAAGCTATCTGTGAAACTTCTTAAACTTCTGTGCATTCAACAAACAGAGTTCAACCTTACTTTTGATTGAGCAGTTCTGAAATACCCTTTCTGTAGGAAATGCAAGTGGACATTCAGGGCGCTAAGAGGCCTATGGTGGAAAAAGGAATACCTTCAAATACAGATTACACTGAAGCAATCTGTGAAACTTCTTACGGTTCTGTTCTTTAAACTAACACAGTTGAACCTTAATTTTGATTGAACAGTTCTGAAACACTCTTTCTGTAGAAAATGCAAGTGGACATTCATGGCGCTAAGAGGCCTATAGTGGAAAAGGGAATATCTTCAAACAAATACTACAAAGAAGCAATCTGTGAAACTTCTTTCTGTTCTGTGCATGCAACTAACAGAGTTTAAACTTACTTTTGATTGAGCAGTTCTGAAACACTCTTTCTGTAAAAATAGAAGTGGATATTCATGGCGCTAAGAGGCCTATAGTGGAAAAAGGAATAAGTTCAAATAAAAACTACACAGAAGATATCTGTGAAACTTCTCTCTCTTCTGTGCATTCAACTAAGAGAGTTGAACCTTAGTTTTGACTGAGCAGTTCTGAAACACTCTTTCTGTAGAAAATGCAAGTGGAGCTTCGGAGCACTAAGAGGCCTATAGCGGAAAAAGTAATATCTTTAAATAGCAACTACACAGAAGCATTCTGTGAAACTTCTTTCTCTTCTGTGCATTCAACTAACAGAGTTTAACGTTACTTTTGATTGAGCAGTTCTGAAACACTCTTTCTGAAGAAAATGCAATTGGACATTCAAGGCGCTGAGAGGCCTCTAGTTGGAAAAGGAATATTTAAAAATAAAACTGCACAGAAGAAATCTGTGAAACTTCTTACTGTTCTGTGCATTCAGCTAACAGAGTTGAACCTCAGTTTTGATTGAGCAGTTCTGAAACACTCTTTCTGTGGAAAATACAAATGGACATTCAGGGCGCTAGGAGGACTATAGTGGAAAAAAGAAAAAGTTCACATAAAAACTACACAGAAGCTATCTGTGAAACTTCTCTCTGTTCTGTGCATTCAACTAACGGAGTTGAACATTAATTTTGATTGAGAAGCTCTGAAACACTCTTTCTGTAGAAAATGGAAGTGGACATTCGGAGCGCTAAGAGGCCTATAGCAGAAAAAGTAATACCTTCAAATACAAACTACACAGAAGCATTCTGTGAAACTTCTTTCTGTTCTTTGCATTCATCTAACAGAGTTGAACCTTACTTTTGATTGAGCACTTCTGAAACACCCTTTCTATCGAAAATGCAATTGGACATTCAGGGAGCTAAGAGGCCTATAGTGGAAAAAGGAATATTTTCAAATAAAAACTGCACAGAAGCAATCTGCGAAAATTTTTACTGTTCTGTGCTTTCAACTAACATAGTTGAACTTCAGTTTTTATTGAGCAGTTCTGAAACACTCTTTCTGTAGAAAACGCAAGTGGACATTCAGGACGCTGAGAGGCCTATAGTGGGAAAAGGAATATCTTCAAATAAAAACCACACAGAAGCAATCTGTGAAACTTCTAACTATTCTGTGCATTCAACTAACAGAGTTGAACCTTAGTTATTATTGAGCAGTTCTGAAACACTCTCTCTGTAGAAAATGCAAGTGAACATTCAGGGCGCTAAGAGGCCTCTAGCGGAAAAATGAATATGTTCAAATAAAAACTACACAGAAGCAATCTGTGAAACTTCTTACTGTTCTGTGCATTCAACTAACAGAGTTGAACCTTAGTTTATATTGAGCAGTTATGAAACACTCTTTCTGCAGAAAACGCAAGTGAACATTCAGGGCGCTAAGAGGCCTATAGTTGAAAAAGATATATGTTCAAATAAAAACTACAAAAAGCTATCTGTGAAACTTCTTACAGTTCTGTGCATTCAACTAACAGTGTTCAACCTTACATTTGATTGAGCAGTTCTGAAACACCCTTTCTGTAGAAAATGCAAGTGGACATTCAGGGCACTAAGAGGCCTATGTGGAAAAAGGAATACCTTCAAATAAAAACTACACAGAAGCAATCTGTGAAACTTCCTACGGTTCTGTTCTTTAAACTAACACATTTGAACCTTAATTTTGATGGAACAGTTCTGTAACACTCTTTCTGTAGAAAATGCAAGTGGACATTCATGGCGCTAAGAGGCCTATAGTGGAAAAGGAAATATCTTCAAACAAAAACTACAAAGAAGCAATCTGTGAAACTTCTTTCTGTTCTGTGCATTGAACGAACAGAGTTGAACCTTAGTTTTGATTGAGCAGTTCTGAAACACTCTTTCTGTAGATAATGCAAGTGGACATTCATGGCGCTAAGAGGCCCATAGTAGAAAAAGGAATATCTTCAAACAAAAACTGCACAGAAGCAATCTGCGAAACTTCTTACTGTTCTGTGCATTCAACCAACATAGTTGAATGGTAGTTTTTATTGAGCAGTTCTGAAACAAACTTTCTGTAGAAAATGCAAGTGGACATTCAGGGCGCTGAGAGGCCTATAGCGGGAAAAGGAATATCTTCAAATAAAAACCACACAGAAGTAATCTGTGAAACTTCTTACTGTTCTGTGCATTCAACTAACAGAGTTGAAACTTAGTTATTATTGAGCATTTCTGAAACACTCTTTCTGTAGAAAATGCAAGTGAACCTTCAGGGCGCTAAGAGGCCTATAGCGGAAAAATGAATATGTTCAAATAAAAACTACACAGAAGCAATCTGTGAAACTTCTTACTGTTCTGTGCATTCAAATAACAGAGTTGACCCTTAGTTTATATTGAGCAGTTATGAAACACTCTTTCTGCAGAAAATGCAAGTGAAAATTCAGGGCGCTAAGAGGCCTATAGTTGAAAAAGGTATATGTACAAATAGAAACTACAAAGAAGCTATCTGTAAAACTTCTTACAGTTCTGCGCATTCAGCTAACAGAGTTCAACCTTACTTTTGATTGAGCAGTTCTGAAACACTCTTTCTGTAGAAAATGCAAGTGGACATTCAGGGCGCTAAGAGGCCTATGGTGGAAAAAGGAATACCTTCAAATAAAAAGTACACAGATGCAATCTGTGAAACTCCTTACGGTTCTGTTCTTTAAACTAACAGAGTTGAACCTTAATTTTGATTGAACAGTTCTGAAACACTCTTTCTGTAGAAAATGCAAGTGGACATTCATGGCGCTAAGAGGCCTATAGTGGAAAAGGGAATGTCTTCAAACAAAAACTACAAAGAAGCAATCTGTGAAACCTTTTTCTGTTCTGTGCATTCAACTAACAGAGTTGAACCTTAGATTTGATTGAGCAGTTCTGAAACACTCTTTCTGTAGAAAATACAAGTGGACATTCAGGGCACTAAGAGGCCTGTAGTTGAAAAAGGAATAAGTTCAAATAAAAACTGCACAGAAGATATCTGTGAAACTTCTCTCTGTTCTGTGCATTCAACTAACAGAGTTGAACCTTAGTTTTGATTCAGCAGTTCTGAAACACTCTTTCTGTAGAAAATGCAAGTGGACATTCATGGCGCTAAGAGGCCCACAGTAGAAAAAGGAATATCTTCAAAAAAAACTACACAGAAACAATCTGTGAAACTTCTTTCTGTTCTGTGCATTCAACTAACAGTGTTGAACCTCAGTTTTGATTGAGCAGTTCTGAAACACTCTTTCTGTAGAAAATACAAGTGGACATTCAGGGCGCTAAGAGGACTATAGTGGAAAAAGGAAAAAGTTCACATAAAAACTACACAGAAGCTATCTGTGAAACTTCTCTCTGTTCTGTGCATTCAACTAACGGAGTTGAACCTTACTTTTGATTGAGAAGTTCTGAAACACTCTTTCTGTAGAAAATGCAAGTGGACATTCGGAGCGCTAAGAGGCCTATAGCGGAAAAAGTAATACCTTCAAATACAAACTACACAGAAGCATTCTGTGAAACTTCTTTCTGTTCTTTGCATTCATCTAACAGAGTTGAACCTTACTTTTGATTGAGCACTTCTGATACACCCTTTCTGTAGAAAATGCAATCTGACATTCAGGGAGCTAAGAGGCCTATAGTGGAAAAAGGAATATTTTCAAATAAAAACTGCACAGAAGCAATCTGCCAAACTTCCTACTGTTCTGTGCCTTCAACTAACATAGATGAACGGTAGTTTTTATTGAGCAGTTCTGAAACACTCTTTCTGTAGAAAATGCAAGTGGACATTCAGGGCGCTGAGAGGAATATTGTGGGAAAAGGAATATCTTCAAATAGAAACCACACAGAAGCAATCTGTAAAACTTCTTACTGTTCTGTGCATTCAACTAACAGAGTTCAACCTTAGTTATTACTGAGCAGTTATGAAACACTCTCTCTGTAGAAAATGCAAGTGAACATTCCGGGCGCTAAGAGGCCCATAGCGGAAAAATGAATACGTTCAAAGAAAAACCACAAAGAAGATATCTGTGAAACTTCTTACAGTTCTGTGCATTCAACTAACAGAGTTCAACCTTACTTTTGATTGAGCAGTTCTGAAACACCCTTTCTGTAGACAATGCAAGTGGACATTCAGGGCGCTAAGAGGTCTATAGCGGAAAAATGAATATGTTCAAATAAAAACTACACAGAAACCATCTGTGAAACTTCTTACGGTTCTGTTCTTTAAACTAACACAGTTGAACCTTAATTTTGATTGAACAGTTCTGAAACTCTCTTTCTGTAGAAAATGCAAGTGGACATTCCTGGCGCTAAGAGGCCTACAGTTTAAAAGGGAATGTCTTCAAACAAAAACTACACAGAAGCATTCTGTGAAACATCTTTCTGTTCTGTGCATTCAACTAACAGAGTTTAACCTTACTTTTGATTGAGCAGTTCTGAAACACTCTTTCTGTAGAAAATGCAATTGGACATTCAGGGCGCTAAGAGGCCTATAGTGGAAAAGGAATATTTTGAAATAAAAACTGCACAGAAGCAATCTGCGAAACTTCTTACTGTTCTGTGCATTCAACTAACATAGTTGAACGCTAGTTTTTATTGAGCAGTTCTGAAACACTCTTTCTGTAGAAAATGCAAGTGGACATTCAGGGCGCTGAGAGGCCTATAGTGGGAAAAGGATTATTTTCAAATAAAAACCGTGCAGAAGAAATCTGTGAAACTTCTTACTGTTCTGTGCATTCAACTAACAGATTTGAACCTCAGTTTTGATTCAGCAGTTCTGAAACATCTTTTCTGTAGAAAATGCAAGTGGACATTCATGTTGCTCAGAGGCCCATAGTAGAAAAGGGAAAATTTTCAAACAAAAACTACACAGAAGCAATCTGTGAAACTTCTTTCTGTTCTGTGCATTCTACTAACAGAGTTGAACCTTACTTTTGATTGAGCAGTTCTGAAACACTCTTTCTGTAGAAAATGCCTGTGGACATTCGGAGCGCTAAGAGGCCTATAGCGGAAAAAGTAATATCTTCAAATAAAAGCTACACAGAAGCATTCTGTGAAGCTTCTTTCTGTTCTGTGCATTCAACTAACGGAGTTGAAACTTACTTTTGATTGAGAAGTTCTGAAACACTCTTTCTGTAGAAAATGCAAGTGGAATTTCGGAGCGCTAAGAGGCCTATAGCGGAAAAAGTAATATCTTCAAATAAAAACTACACAGAAGCATTCTGTGAAACTTCTTTCTGTTCTGTGCATTCCACTAACAGAATTTAACCTTCCTTTGATTGAGCAGTTCTGAAACACTCTTTCTGTAGAAAATGCAATTGGACATTCAGGGCGCTAAGAGGCCTATAGTGGAAAAGGTATATTTTCAAATAAAAACTGCACAGAAGAAATCTGTGAAATTTCTTACTGTTCTGTGCATTCAACTAACAGGGTTGAACCTCAGTTTTGATTGAGCAGTTCTGAAACTCTCTTTCTGTAGAAAATACAAGTTGACATTCAGGGCGCTAAGAGGATTATAGTGGAAAAAGGAAAATGTTCACATAAAAACTACACAGAATCTATCTGTGAAACTTCTCTCTGTTCTGTGCATTCAACTAACGGAGTTGAACCTTACTTTTGATTGAGAAGTTCTGAAACACTCTTTCTGTAGAAAATGCAAGTGGACCTTCGGAGCGCTAAATGGCCTATAGCGGAAAAAGTAATACCTTCAAATACAAACTACACAGAAGTATTCTGTGAAACTTCTTTCTGTTCTTTGCGTTCATCTAAGAGAGTTGAACCTTACTTTTGATTGAGCACTTCTGAAACACCCATTCCATAGAAAATGCAATTGGACATTCAGGGAGCAAAGAGGCTTATAGTGGGAAAAGTAATATCTTCAAATAAAAACTGCACAGAAGCAATTCACGAAACGATTTACTGTTCTGTGCATTCAACTAACAGAGTTGAACCTTAGTTATTATTGAGCAGTTCTGAAACACTCTTTCTGTAGAAAATGCAAGTGAACATTCAGGGAGCTTAGAGGCCTATAGCAGAAAAATGAATATGTTCAAATAAAAACTACACAGAAGCAATCTGTGAAACTTCTTACTGTTCTGCGAATTCAACTAACATAGTTGAACCTTAGTTTGTATTGAGCAGTTATGAAACCATCTTTCTGCAGAAAATGCAAGTGAACATTCAGGGCGCTAAGAGGCCTATAGTTGAAAAAGTTATATGTTCAAATAAAAACTACAAAGAAGCTATCTGTGAAACTTCTTACAGTTCTGTGCATTCAACTAACAGAGTTCAACCTTACTTTTGATTGAGCAGTTCTGAAACACCCTTTCTGTAGAAAATGCAAGTGGACATTCAGGGCGCTAAGGGGCCTATGGTGGAAAAAGGAATACCTTCAAATTAAAACTACACAGAAGCAATCTGTGAAAGTTCTTACAGTTCTGTTCTTTAAACTAACACAGTTGAACCATAATTTTGATTGAGCAGTTCTGAAACACTCTTTCTGTAGAAAAAACATGTGGACATTCAGGGCGCTATGAGGACTACAGTGGAAAAAGGAAAAAGTTCACAAAAATACTACACAGAAGCTATCTGTGTAACTTCCCTATGTTCTGGGCATTCAACTAACGGAGTTGAACCTTACATTTGATTGAGATGTTCTGAAACAGTCTTTCTGTAGAAAATGCAAGTGGAACTTCGGAGCGCTAAGAGGCCTATAGGGGAAAAGGTAATACCTTCATATACAAACTACACAGAAGCATTCTGTGAAACTACTTTCTGTTCTTTGCATTCATCTAACAGAGTTGAACCTTACTTTTGATTGAGTACTTCTGAAACACCCTTTCTGTAGAGAATGCAATTAGACATTCAGGGAGCTAAGAGGGCTATAGTGGAAAAAGGAATATCTTCAAATAAAAACTGCACAGAAGCAATCAGTGAGACTTCTTACTGTTCTGTGCATTCAACTAACATAGTTGAATGGTAGTTTTTATTGAGCAGTTCTGAAACACTCTTTCTGTAGAAAATGCAAGTGGATATTCAGGGCACTGAGAGGCCTATAGTGGGAAAAGGAATATCTCCAAATTAAAACCACACAGAAGCAATCTGTGAAACTTCTTACTGTTCTGTGCATTCAACTAACAGTGTTGAACCTTAGTTATTATTGAGCAGTTCTGAAACACTCTTTCTGTAGAAAATGCAAGTGAACATTCAGGACGCTAAGAGGCCTATAGCGGAAAAATGAATATGTTCAAATAAAAACTACGCAGAAGCAATCTGTGAAACTTCTTACTGTTCTGTGCATTCAACCAATAGAGTTGAACCTTAGTTTATATTGAGCAGTTATGAAACACTCTTTCTGCAGAAAATGCAAGTGAACATTCAGGGCGCTAAGAGGACTCTAGTTGAAAAAGGTATATGTTCAAATAAAAACTACAAAGAAGCTATCTGTGAAACTTCTTACAGTTCTGTGCATTCAACTAACAGAGTTGAAACTTAGTTTTGATTGAGCAGTTCTGAAACACTCTTTCTGTAGAAAATGCAAGTGGACCTTCGGAACGCTAAGAGGCCTATAGCGGAAAAAGTAATATCTTCAAATAAAAACTACACAGAAGCATTCTGTGAAACTACTTCCTGTTCTGTGCATTCAACTAACAGAGTTCAACCTTACTTTTGATTGAGCAGTTCTGAAACACCCTTTCTGTAGAAATTGCAAGTGGACATTCAGGGCGCTAAGAGGCCTATTGAGGAAAAAGGAAAACCTTCAAATAAAAACTACACGGAAACAATCTGTGAAACTTCTTATGGTTCTGTTCTTTCAACCAGCACAGTTGAACCTTAAATTTGATTGAACAGTTCTGAAACACTCTTTCTGAACAAAATGCAAGTGGACATTCATGGCGCTAAGAGGCCTATAATGGAAAAGGGAATATCTTCAAACAAAAACTACAAAGAAGCAATCTGTGAAACTTCTCTCCGTTCTGTGCATTCAACTAACAGTGTTGAACCTTAGTTTTGATTGAGCAGTTCTGAAACACTCTTTCTGTAGAAAATACAAGTGGACATTCAGGGCGCTAAGTGGCCTGTAGTGGAAAAAGGAATAAGTTCAATAAAAACTACACAGAAGGTATCTGTGAAACTTCTCTCTGTTCTGTGCATTCAACTAACAGATTTGAACCTTAGTTTTGATTGAGCAGTTCTGAAACCCTCTTTCTGTAGAAAATGCAAGTAGACATTCAGGGCGCTGAGAGGCCCATAGTAGAAAAAGGAATATCTTCAAACAAAAACTACACAGAAGCAATCTGTGCAACTTCTTTCTGTTCTGTGCATTCAACTCACAGAGTTGAACCTAAAGTTTGATTGAGCAGTACTGAAACACTCTTTCTGTAGAAAATGCAAGTGGACCTTCGGAGCGCTAACAGGCCTATAGCGGAAAAATTAATATCTTCAAATAAAAACTACACAGAAGCATACTGTGAAACTTCTTCCTGTTCTGTGCATTCAACTAACAGAGTTTAACCTTACTATTGATTGAGCAGTTCTGAAACACTCTTTCTGTAGATAATGCAAGTGAACATTCAGGGCGCTATTAGGCATATAGTTGAAAAAGGTATATGTTCAAATAAATAATACAAAGAAGCTATCTGTGAAACTATTTATACTTCTGTGAATTCAACTAAGAGAGTTCAACCTTACTTTTGATTGAGCAGTTCTGAAACTCCCTTTCTGTAGAAAATTCAAGTGGACATTCAGGGCACTAAGAGGCCTATGGTGGAAAAAGTAATACCTTCAAATAAAAACTACACAGAAGCAATCTGTTAAACTTCTTACGGTTCTGTTCTTTAAACTAACACAGATGAAACTTAATTTTGATTGAAGAGTTCTGAAACACTCTTTCTGTAGAAAATGCAAGTAGACATTCATGGCGCTAACAGGCCTATAGTGGAAAAGGGAATATCTTCAAACAAAAACTACAAAGAAGCAATCTGTGAAACTTCTTTCTGTTCTGTGCATTCAACTAACAGAGTTGAACCTTAGTTTTGATCGAGCAGTTCTGAAACACTCTTTCTGTAGAAAATACAAGTGGACATTCAGGGCGTTAAGAGGCCTGTAGGGGAAAAAGGTATAAGTTCAAATAAAAACTACACAGAAGATATCTGTGAAACTTCTCTCTGTTCTGTGCATTCATCTAACAGATTTCAAACTTAGTTTTGATTTAGGAGTTCTGAAACACTCTATCTCTAGAAAATGCAAGTGGACATACATGGCGCTAAGAGGCCCATAGTAGAAAAAGGAATATCTTCAAACAAAAACTAAACAGAAGCAATCTGTGAAACTTCTTTCTGTTCTGTGTATTCAACTAACAGAGTTGAATCTTACTTTTGATTGAGCCGTTCTGAAACACTCTTTCTGTAGAAAATACAAGTGGACATTCAGGGCGCTAAGAGACCTATAGTGGAAAAAGTTATAAGTTCAAATAAAAACTACACAGAAGATATCTGTGAAACTTCTCTCTGTTATGTGCATTCAACTAAGAGAGTTGAACCTTAGTTTGACTGAGCAGTTCTGAAACACTCTTTCTGTAGAAAATGCAAGTGGACATTCATGGCGCTAAGAGGCCCATAGTAGAAAAAGGAATATCTTCAAACAGAAACTACACAGAAGCAATCTGTGAAACTTCTTCCAGTTCTGTGCATTCAACTAACAGAGTTCAACCTTAATTTGATTGAGCAGTTCTGAAACACTCTTTCTGTAGAAAATGCAAGTGGACATTCAGGGCGCTGTGAGGCCTATAGTGGGAAAAGGAGTATCTTCAAATAAAAACCACACGGAATCAATCTGTGAAACTTCTTAATATTCTGTGCATTCAACTAACAGAGTTGAACCTTAGTTATTATTGAGCAGTTCTGAAACTCTCTTTCTGTAGAAAATGCAAGTGGACATTCATGGCGCTAAGAGGCCCATAGTAGAAAAAGGAATATCTTCAAACAAAAACTACACAGAACCAATCTGTGAATCTTCTTTCTGTTCTGTGCATTCAACTAACAGAGTTGAACCTTACAATTGATTGAGCAGTTCTGAAATACTCTTTCTGTAGAAAATGCAAGTGGAACTTCGGAGCGCTAAGAGGCCTATAGCGGAAAAAGAAATATCTTCAAATAAAAACTACACAGAAGCATTCTGTGAAACTTCTTTCTGTTCTGTGCATTCAACTAACAGAGTTTAACCTTACTTTTGATTGAGCAGTTCTGATACACTCTTTCTGTAGAAAATGCAATTGGACATTCATGGCGCTAAGAGGCCTATAGTGTAAAAGGAATATTTTCAAATAATAACTGCACAGAAGAAATCTGTGAAACCTCTTACTGTTCTGTGCATTCAACTAATATTGTTGAACGGTAGTTTTTATTGAGCAGTTCTGAAACACTCTTTCTGTAGAAAATGCAAGTGGACATTCAGGGCGCTAAGAGTACTACAGTGGAAAAAGGAAAAAGTTCACATAAAAACTACACAGAAGCTATCTTTGAAACTTCTCTCTCTTCTGTGCATTCAACTAACGGAGTTGAACCTTACTTTTGATTGACAAGTTCTGAAACGCTCTTTCTGTAGAAAATGCAAGTGGACATTCGGAGCGCTAAGAGGCCTTTAGCGGAAAAAGTAATACCTTCAAATACAAACTACACAGAAGCATTCTGTGAAACATCTTTCTGTTCTTTGCATTCATCTGACAGAGTTGAAACTTACTTTTGATTGAGCACTTCTGAAACACCCTTTCTATAGAATATGCAATTTTACATTCAGGGAGCTAAGCGGCCTATAGTGGAAAAAGGTATATTTTCAAATAAATCTGCACAGAAGCAATCTGCGAAATTACTTACTGTTCTGTGCATTCAACTAACATAGTTGAACGGTAGATTTTATATAGCAGTTCTGAAACACACTTTCTGTAGAAAATGCAAGTGGACATTCAGGGCGCTGAGAGGCCTATAGTGGGAAAAGTAATATCTTCAAATAAAAACCACACAGAAGCAATCTGTGAAACTTCTTACTGTTCTGTGCATTCAACTAACAGAGTTGAACCTTAGTTATTATTGAGCAGTTCTGAAACACTCTTTCTGTAGAAAATGCAAGTGAACATTCAGGGCACTAAGAAGCCTATAGCGGAAAAATGAATATGTTTAAATAAAAACTACACAGAAGCAATCTGTGAAACTTCTTACTGTTCTGTGCATTCAACTAACATAGTTGAATGGTAGTTTTTATTGAGCAGTTCTGAAACACTCTTTCTGTAGAAAATGCAAGTGGACATTCAGGGCGCTGAGAGGCCTATAGTGGGAAAAGGAATATCTTCAAATAAAAACCACACAGAAGAAATCTGTGAAACTTCTTACTGTTCTGTGCATTCAACTAACAGAGTTGAACCTTAGTTATTATTGAGCAGTTCTGAAACACTCTTTCTGTAGAAAATGCAAGTGAACATTCAGGGCGTTAAGAGGCCTATAGCGGAAAAATGAATATGTTCAAATAAAAACTACACAGAAGCAATCTGTGAAACTTCTTAGTGTTCTGTGCATTCAACTAACAGTGTTGAACCTTAGTTTATATTCTGTAGTTATGAATCACTGTTTCTGCAGAAAATGCATGTGAACATTGAGGGCGCTAAGAGGCCTATAGTTGAAAAAGGTATATGTTCAAATAAAAACTACAAGAAGCTATCTGTGAAACTTCTTTCAGTTCTGTGCATTCAACAAACAGAGTTCAACCTTACTTTTGATTGAGCAGTTCTGAAACACACTTTCTGTAGAAAATGCAAGTGGACACTCAGGGCGCTAAGAGGACTATGGTCAAAAAAGGAATACCTTCAAATAAAAACTACACAGAAGCAATCTGTGAAACATCTTATGGTTCTTTTCTTTAAACTAACACAGTTGAACTTTAATTTTGATTGAACAGTTCTGAAACACTCTTTCTGTAGAAAATTCAAGTGGACAATCATGGCGCTAAGAGGCCTATAGTGGAAAAGGGAATATCTTCAAACAAAAACTACAAAGAAGCAATCTGTGAAACTTATTTCTGTTCTGTGTATTCAACTAACAGAGTTGAACCTCAGTTTTGATTGAGCAGTTCTGAAACACTCTTTCTGTAGAAAATGCAAGTGGACATTCAGGGAGCTAAGAGGCCCATAGTGGAAAAGGAATATTTTCAAATAAAAACTGCACAGAAGAAATCTGTGAATATTCTTAGTTCTGTGCGTTCAACTGACAGAGTTGAACCTAAGTTTTGAATGAGCATTTCTGAAACAGTCTTTCTGTAGAAAATACAAGTGGACATTCAGGGCGCTAAGAGGTCTATAGTGGAAAATGGAAAAAGTTCACATAAAAACTACACAGAAGCTATCTGTGAAACTTCCCTCTGTTCTTTGCATTCCACTAACGGAGTTGAACCTTACTTTTGATTGAGAAGTTCTGAAACACTCTTTCTGTAGAAAATGAAAGTGGACCTTCCGAGCGCTAAGAGGCCTATAGCGGAAAAAGTAATACCTTCAAATACAAACTACACAGAATCATTCTGTGAAACTTCTTTCTGTTCTTTGCATTCATCTAACAGGGTTGAACCTTACTTTTGATTGAGCACTTCTGAAACACCCTTTCTATAGGAAATGCAATTGGACATTCAGGGAGCTAAGAGGCCTATAGTGGAAAAAGGAATATTTTCAAATAAAAACTGCACAGAAGCAATCTGTGAAACTTCTTTCTGTTCTGTGCATTCAACTAACACAGTTGAACCTTAGTTTTGATTGAGCAGTTCTGAAACACTCTTTCTGTAGGAAACAAAAGTGGATATTCAGGGCGCTAAGAGGCCTACAGTGGAAAAAGGAATAAGTACAAATAAGAACTACACAGAAGATATCTGTGAAACTTCTCTCTGTTTTGTGCATTCAACTAACAGAGTTGAACCTTAGTTTTGATTGAGCAGTTATGAAACTCTCTTTCTTCAGAAAATGCAAGTGAACATTCAGGGCGCTAAGAGGCTTATAGTTGAAAAAGGTATATGTCCAAATAAAAACTACAAAGAATCTATCTGTGAAACTTCTTACAGTTCTGTGCATTCAACTAACGGAGTTGAACCTCAGTTTTGATTGAGCAGTTTTGAAACACTCTTTCTGTAGAAAATACAATTGGACATTCAAGGCGCTAAGAGGACTATAGAGGAAAAAGGAAATAGTTCACATAAAAACTACACAGAAGCTATCTGTGAAACTTCTCTCTGTTCTGTGCATTCAACTAACGGAGTTGAACCTTACTTTTGATTGAGAAGTTCTGAAACACTCTTTCTGTAGAAAATGAAAGTGGACCTTCGGAGCGCTAAGAGGCCTATAGCGGAAAAAGTAATACCTTCAAATACAAACTACACAGAATCATTCTTTGAAACTTCTTTCTGTTCTTTGCATTCATCTAACAGGGTTGAACCTTACTTTTGATTGAGCACTTCTGAAACACCCTTTCTATAGGAAGTGCAATTGGACATTCAGGGAGCTAAGAGGCCTATAGTGGAAAAAGGAATATTTTCAAATAAAAACTGCACAGAAGCAATCTGTGAAACTTCTTTCTGTTCTGCGCATTCAACTAACACAGTTGAACCTTAGTTTTGATTGAGCAGTTCTGAAACACTCTTTCTGTAGGAAACAAAAGTGGATATTCAGGGCGCTAAGAGGCCTACAGTGGAAAAAGGAATAAGTACAAATAAGAACTACACAGAAGATATCTGTGAAACTTCTCTCTGTTTTGTGCATTCAACTAACAGAGTTGAACCTTAGTTTTGATTGAGCAGTTATGAAACACTCTTTCTTCAGAAAATGCAAGTGAACATTCAGGGCGCTAAGAGGCTTATAGTTGAAAAAGGTATATGTCCAAATAAAAACTACAAAGAATCTATCTGTGAAACTTCTTACAGTTCTGTGCATTCAACTAACGGAGTTGAACCTCAGTTTTGATTGAGCAGTTTTGAAACACTCTTTCTGTAGAAAATACAATTGGACATTCAAGGCGCTAAGAGGACTATAGTGGAAAAAGGAAATAGTTCACATAAAAACTACACAGAACTATCTGTGAAACTTCTCTCTGTTCTGTGCATTCAACTAACTGAGTTGAACCTTACTTTTGATTGAGAAGTTCTGAAACACTCTTTCTGTAGAAAATGCAGGTGGACATTCGGAGCGCTAAGAGGCCTATAGCGGAAAAAGTAATACCTTCAAATACAAACTACACAGAAGCATTCTGTGAAACTTTTTCTGTTCTTTGCATTCATCTAACAGAGTTGAACCTTACTTTTGATTGAGCACTTCTGAAACACCCTTTCTATAGAAAATTCAATTGGACATTCAGGGAGCTATTAGGCCCATAGTGGAAAAAGGAATATTTTCAAATAAAAACTGCACAGAATCAATCTGCGAAACTTCTTACTGTTCTGTGCATTCAACTAACATAGTTCAACGGTAGTTTTTATTGGGCAGTTCTGAAACACTCTTTCGGTAGTAAATGCAAGTGGACATTCAGGGCGCAGAGAGGCCTATAGTGGGAAAAGGAATATCTTCAAATAAAAACCACACAGAAGCAATCTGTGAAACTTCTTACTGATCTGTGCACTCAACTAACAGACTTGAACCTTAGTTATTATTGAGCAGTTCTGAAACTCTCTTTCTGTAGAAAATGCAAGTGGAACTTCGTAGCGCTAAGCGGCCTATAGGGGAAAAAGTAATATCTTCAAATAAAAACTACACAGAAGCATTCTGTGAAACCTCTTTCTGTTCTGGGCATTCAACTAACAAAGTTCAAACTTACTTTTGATTGAGCAGTTCTGAAACACCCTTTCTCAAGAAAATGCTAGTGGACATTCAGGGCGCTAAGAGGCTTATGGTGGAAAAAGGAATATCTTCAAATAAAAACCACACAGAAGCAATCTGTGAAACTATTACTGTTCTGTGTATTCAACTAACAGAGTTGAACCTTAGTTATTTTTGAGCAGTTCTGAAACACTCTTTCTGTAGAAAATTCAAGTGAACATTCACGGCGCTAAGAGGCCTGTAGCGGAAAAATGAATATGTTCAAATATAAACTACACAGAAGCAATCTGTGAAACTTCTTACTGTTCTGCGCATTCAACTAACAGAGTTGAACATTAGTTTATATTGAGCAGTTATGAAACACTCTTTCTGCAGAAAATGCAAGTGAACATTCAGGGCGCTAAGATTCCTATAGTTGAAAAAGGTATATGTTCAAATAAAAACTACAAAGAAGCTATCTGTAAAACTTCTTACTGTTCTGTGCATTCAACTAACAGAGTTCAACCTTACTTTTGATTGAGCAGTTCTGAAACACCCTTTGTGTAGAAAATGCAAGTGGACATTCAGGGCGCTAAGAGGCCTATGGTGGAAAAAGGAATACCTTCAAATAAAAACTACACAGAAGCAATCTGTGAAACTACTTACGGTTCTGTTGTTTAAAATAACACTGTTGAACCTTAATTTTGATTGAACAGTTCTGAAACAATCTTTCTGTAGAAAATGCAAGTGGACATTCATGGCGCTAAGAAGCCATGGAAAAGGGAATATCTTCAAACAAAAACTACAAAGAAGCAATCTGTGAAACTTCTTTCTGTTCTGTGCATTCAACTAAGAGTGATGAACCTTAGTTTTGATTGAGCCGTTCTGAGACACTCTTTCTGTAGGAAATACAAGTGGACATTCAGGGCGCTAAGAGGCCTAAAGTGGAAAAAGGAATAAGTTCAAATAAAAACTACACAGAAGATATCTGTGAAACTTCTATCCGTTCTGGGCCTTCAACTAACACAATTGAATCTTAGTTTTGATTGAGCAGTTCTGAAACACTCTTTCTGTAGAAAATGCAAGTGGACATTCATGGTGCTAAGAGGCCCATAGTAGAAAATGGAATATCATCAAACAAAAACTACACAGAAGCAATCTGTGAAACTACTTTGTGTTCTGTGCATTCAACTAACAGAGTTGAACCTTACTTTTGATTGAGCAGTTCTGAAACCCTCTTTCTGTAGAAAATGCAAATGGACCTTCGGAGTGCCAAGAGGCCTATAGCGGAAAAAGAAATATCTTCAAATAAAAACTACACAGAAGCATTCTGTGAAACTTCTTCCTGTTCTGGGCATTCAACTAACAGAGTTTAACCTTACTTTTGATTGAGCAGTTCTGAAACACTCTTTCTGTAGAAAATGCAATTGGACATTCAGGGCGCTAAGAGGCCTATAGTGGAAAAGGAATATTTTCAAATAAAAACTGCACAGAAGAAATCTGTGAAACTTCATACTGTTTTGTGCATTCAACTAAAAGATTTGAACCTCAGTTTTGATTGAGCAGTTCTGAAACACTCTTTCTGTAGAAAATAAATGTGGACATTCAGGGCGCTAAGAGGACTATAGTGGAAAAAGGAAAAAGTTCACATAAAAACTACACAGAAGCTATCTCTGAAACTTCTCTCTGTTCTGTGCATTCAACTAACGGAGTTGAACCTTACCTTTGATTCAGAAGTTCTGAAACACTCTTTCTGTAGAATATGCAAGTGGACATTCGCAGCGCTAAGAGGCCTATAGCGGAAAAAGTAATACCTTCAAAAACAAACTACACAGAAGCATTCTGTGAAACTTCTTTCTGTTCTGTGCATTGAAATAACAGAGTTTAACCTGACTTATGATTGAGCAGTTCTGAAACACTCTTTCTGTAGAAAATGCAATTGGACATTCGGGGCGCTAAGAGGCCTATAGTGGAAAAGGAATATTTTCAAATAAAAACTGCACAGAAGAAATCTCTGAAGCTTCTTACTGTTCTGTGCATTCAACTAACAGAGTTGAACCTCAGTTTTGATTGAGCAGTTCTAAAACACTCTTTCTGTATAAAATACAAGTGGACATTCAGGGCGCTAAGAGGACTATAGTGGAAAAAGGAAAAAGTTCACATAAAAACTACACAGAATCTACCTGTGAATCTTCTCTCCGTTCTGTGAATTCAAGTAACGGAGATGGACCTTACATTTGATTGAGAAGTTCTGAAACACTCTTTGTGTAGAAAATGCAAGTGGACCTTCGGAGCTCTAAGAGGCCTATAGCGGAAAAAGTAATACCTTCAAATACAAAATACACAGAAGCATTCTGTGAAACTTCTTTCTGTACTTTGAATTCATCTAACAGAGTTGAACTTTACTTTTGATTGAGCACTTCTGAAACACCCTTTCTAGAGAAAATGCAATTGGACATTCAGGGAACTAAGAAGCCTATAGTGGAAAAAGGAATATTTTCAAATAAAAACTGCACAGAAGCAATCTGTGAAACTTCTTACTGTTTCTGTGCATTCAACTAACATAGTAGAACGGTAGTTTTTATTGAGCAGTTCTGAAACACACTTTCTGTACAAAATGCAAGTGGACATTCAGGGCGCTCAGAGGCCTATAGTGGGAAAAGGAATATCTTCAAACAAAAACTACAAAGAAGCAATCTGTGAAACCTCTTACTGTTTTGTGCATTCAACTAACAGGGTTGAACCTTAGTTATTATTGAGCACTTGTGAAACACTCTTTCTGTAGAAAATGCAAGTGAACATTCAGGGCGCTAAGAGGCCTATAGCAGAAAAATGAATATGTTCAAATAAAAACTACACAGAAGCAATCTGTGAAACTTCTTACTGTTCTGTGCTTTCAACTAACAGAGTTGAACCTTAGTTTATATTGAGCAGTTATGAAACACTCTTTCTGCACAAAATGCAAGTGAACATTCAGGGCGCTAATAGGCATATAGTTGCAAAAGTAATATGTTCAAATAAAAACTAAAAAGAAGCTATCTGTGAAACTTCTTACAGTTCTGTGCATTCAACTAACAGAGTTCAACCTTACTTTTGATTTAGCAGTTCTGAAACACCCTTTCTGTAGAAAATGCAAGTGGACATTCAGGGCGCTAAGAGGCCTATGGTGGAAAAAGGAATACCTTCAAATAAAAACTACACAGAAGCAATCTGTGAAACATCTTACGGTTCTGTTCCTTAAACTAACAAAGTTGAACCGTAATTTGGATTGAAATGTTCTGAAACACTCTTTCTGTAGAAAATGCAAGTGGACATTCATGGCGCTAAGAGGCCTATAGTGGAAAAGGGAATATCTTCAAACAAAAACTACACAGAAGCAATCTGTGAAACTTCTTTCTGTTCTGTGCATTCAAATAACAGAGTTGAACCTTAGTTTTGATTGAGCAGTTCTGAAACACTCTTTCTGTAGAAAATACAAGTGGACATTCAGGGCGCTAAGAGGCCTATAGTGGAAAAAGGTAAAAGTTCAAATAAAAACTACACAGAAGATATCTGTGAAACTTCTCTCTGTTCTGTGCATTCAACTAAGAGAGTTGAACCTTAGTTTTGACTGAGCAGTTCTGAAACACACTTTCTGTAGAAAATGCAAGTGGACATTCATGGCAATAGGAGGCCCATAGTAGAAAAAGGAATATCTTCAAACAAAAACTACACAGAAGCAATCTGTGAAACTTCTCTCTGTTCTGTGCATTCAACTAACAGAGTTGAACCTTAGTTTTGATTGAGCAGTTCTGAAATACTCTTTCTGTAGAAAATGCAAGAGGACATTCAGGGTGCTGAGAGGCCTATAGTTGGAAAAGGAATATCTTAAAATAAAAACCACAGAGAAGCAATCTGTGAAACTTCTTACTGTTCTGTGCATTCAACTAACAGATTTGAACCTTAGTTATTATTGAGCAGTTCTGAAACACTCTTTCTGCAGAAAATGCAAGTGAACATTCAGGGTGCTAAGAGGCCTCTAGCGGAAAAATGAATATGTTCAAATAAAAACTACACAGAAGCAATCTGTGAAACTTCTTACTGTTCTGTGCATTCAACTAAGAAAGTTGAACCTTAGTTTATATTGAGCAGTTATGAAACACTCTTTCTGCAGAAAATGCAAGTGAACATTCAGTGCACTAAGAGGCCTACAGTTGAAAAAGTTATATGTTCAAATAAAAACTACAAAGAATCTATCTGTGAAACTTCTTACAGCTCCGTGCATTCAACTAACAGTGTTCAACCTTACTTTTGATTGAGCAGTTCTGAAACACCCTTTCTGTAGAAAATGCAAGTGGACATACAGGGCGCTAAGAGGCCTATGGTGGAAAAAGGAATACCTTCAAATAAAAACTACACAGAAGCAATCTGTGAAACTTCTTACGGTTCTGTTCTTTAAAATAACACAGTTGAACCTTAATTTGATTGAAAAGTTCTGAAACACTATTTCTGTAGAAAACGCAAGTGGACATTCATGGCACTAAGAGGCCCATAGTAGAAAAAGGAATATCTTCAAATAAAAACTACACAGAAGCAATCTGTGAAACTTCTTTCTGTTCTGTGCATTCAAGTAACAGAGTTGAACTTTACTTTTGATTGAGCAGTTCTGAAACACTCTTTCTGTAGAAAATGCAATTGGACATTCAGGGCGCTAAGAGGCCTATAGCGGAAAAAAGTAATATCTTCAAATAAAAACTACACAGAAGAATTCTGTGAAACTTCTTTCTGTTCTGTGCATTCAACTAACAGAGTTTAACCTTACTTTTGATTGAGCAGTTCTGAAACACTGTTTCTGTAGAAAATGCAATTGGACATTCAGGGCGCTAAGAGGCCTATAGTGGAAAAGGAATATTTTCAAATAAAAACTGCACAGAAGAAATCTGTGAAACTTCTTACTGTTCTGTGCATTCAACTAACAGAGTTGAACCTCAGTTTTGATTGAGCAGTTCTGAAACACTCTTTCTGTAGAAAATAGAAGTGGACATTCAGGGCGCTAAGAGTACTATAGTGGAAAAAGGAAAAAGTTCACATAAAAACTACACAGAAGCTATCTGTGAAACTTCTCTCTGTTCTGTGCATTCAACTAACGGAGTTGAAACTAACTTTTGATTGAGAAGTTCTGAAACACTCTTTCTGTAGAAAATGCAAGTGGACTTTCGGAGCACTAAGAGGCCTATAGCAGAAAAAGTAATACCTTCAAATACAAACTACACAGAAGCATTCTGTGAAACTTCTTTCTGTTCTTTGCATTCATCTAACAGAGTTGAACCTAACTTTTGATTCAGCACTTCTGAAACACACTTTCTATAGAAAATGCAATTGGACATTCAGGGAGCTAAGAGGCCTATAGTGGAAAAAGGAATATTTTCAAATAAAAACTGCACAGAAGCAATCTGCGAAACTTCTTACTGTTCTGTGCATTCAACTAACATAGTTGAACGGTAGTTTTTATTGAGAAGTTCTGAAACACCCTTTCTGTACAAAATGCAAGCGGACATTCAGGGCGCTGAGTATCCTATAGTGGGAAAAGGAATATCTTCAAATAAAAACCACACAGAAGCAATCTGTGAAACTTCTTACTGTTCTGTGCATTCAAATAACAGGGTTGAAGCTTAGTTATTATTGAGCAGTTCTGAAACACTTTTTCTGTAGGAAATGCAAGTGAACATGCAGGGCGCTAAGAGGCCTATAGCGGAAAAATGAATATGTTGAAATAAAAACTACACAGAAGCAATCTGTGAAACTTCTTACTGTTCTGTGCATTCAACTAACAGAGTTGAACCTTAGTATACATTGAGCAGTTATGAAACACTCTTTCTGCAGAAAATGCAAGTGAACATTCAGGGCGCTAAGAGGCCTATAGTTGAAAAAGGAAAATGTTCACATAAAAACTACACAGAAGCTATCTGTGAAACTTCTCTCTGTTCTGTGCATTCAACTAACGGATTTGAACCTTACATTTGATTGAGAAGTTCTGAAACACTCTTTCTGTAGAAAATGCAAGTGGACCTTCGGAGCGCTAAGATGCCTACAGCGGACAAAGTAATATCTTCAAATAAAAACTACACAGAAGCATTCTGTGAAATTTCTTTCTGTTCTGTGCATTCAATTAACAGATTTTAACCTTACTTTTGATTGAGCAGTTCTGAAACACTCTTTCTGTAGAAAATGCAACTGGACATTCAGGGCGCTAAGAGGCCTATAGTAAATAAAGGAATGTTTTCAAATAAAAACTGCACAGAAGCAATCTGCAAAACTTCTTGCTGTTCTGTGCATTCAACTAACATAATTGAATAGTAGTTTTTATTGAGCAGTTCTGAAACACAGTTTCTGTAGAAAATGCAAGTGGACATTCATGGCGCTAAGAGGCCCATAGTAGAAAAAGGAATATCTTCAAACAAAAACTACATAGAAGGAATCTGTGAAACTCCTTTCTGTTCAGTGCATTCAACTAACAGAGCTGAACCTTACTTTTGATTGAGCAGTTCTGAAACACTCTTTCTGTAGAAAATGCAAGTGGACATTCGGAGCGCTAAGAGGCCTTTAGCGGAAAAAGTAATATCTTCAAATAAAAACTACACAGAAGCATTCTGTGAAACTTCTTTCTGTTCTGTGCATTCAACTAACAGACTTTAACCTTACTTTTGATTGAGAAGTTCTGAAACACTCTTTCTGTAGAAAATGCAATTGGACATTCAGGGCGCTAAGAGGCCTATAGTGGAAAAGGAATAGTTTCAAATAAAAACTTCACAGAAGAAATCTGTGAAACTTTTACTGTTCTGTGCATTCAACTAACAGAGTTGAACCTCAATTTTTGTTGAGCAGTTCTGAAACACTCTTTCTGTGGAAAATACAAGCGGACATTCAGGGCGCTAAGAGGACTATAGTGGAAAAAGGAAAAAGTTCACATAAAAACTACACAGAAGCTATCTGTGAAACTTCTCTCTGTTCTGTTCATTCAAAAAACGGAGTTGAACCTTACATTTGATTGAGAAGTTCTGAAACACTCTTTCTGTAGAAAATGCAAGTGGACCTTCGGAGCGCTAAGAGGCCTATAGCGGAAAATGTAATACCATCAAATACAAACTACACAGAATCATTCTGTGAAACATCTTTCTGTTCTTTGCATTCGTCTAACAGAGTTGAACCTTACTTTTGTTTGAGCACTTCTGAAACACCCTTTCTATAGAAAATGCAATTGGACATTCAGGGAGCTAAGAGGCCTATAGTGTAAAAAGAAATATTTTCAAATAAAAACTGCACAGAAGCAATCTGCGAAACTACTTACTGTTCTGTGCATTCAACTACCATAGTTGAACGGTAGTTTTTATTGAGCAGTTCTGAAACACTCTTTCTGTAGAAAATGCAAGTGGACTTTCAGGGCGCTGAGAGGCATATAGCGGAAAAATGAACATGTTCAAATTAAAAGTACACAGAAGCAATCTGTGAAACTTCTTACTGTTCTGTGCATTCAACTAACAGAGTTGAACTTTAGTTTATATTGAGCAGTTATGAAACACTCTTTCTGCAGAAAATGCAAGTGTACATTCAGGGCGCTAAGAGGCCTATAGTTGAAAAAGGTATGTGTTCAAATAAAAACTACAAAGAAGCTATCTGTGAAACTTCTTACAGTTCTGTGCATTCAACTAACAGAGTTCAACCTTACTTTTGTTTGTGCAGTTCTGAAACACCTTTTCTGTAGAAAATGCAAGTGGACTTTCAGGGCGCTAAGAGGCCTATGGTGGAAAAAGGAATACCTTCAAATAAAAACTACACAGAAGCCATCTGTGCAACATCTTACAGTTCTGTTCTTTAAAGTAACACAGTTGAAACTTAATTTTGATTGAACAGTTCTGAAACACTCTTTCTGTAGAAAATGCAAGTGGACATTCATGGCGCTAAGAGGCCTATAGTGGAAAAGGGAATATCTTCAAACAAAAACTACAAAGAAGCAATCTGTGAAACTTCTTTCTGTTCTGTGCATTCAACTAACAGAGTTGAACCTTAGTTTGGATTGAGCAGTTCTGAAACACTCTTTCTGTAGAAAATACAAGTGGACATACAGGGCGCTAAGAGGCCTGTAGTGGAAAAAGTAATAAGTACAAATAAAAACTACACAGAAGATGTCTGTGAAACTTCTCTCTGTTCTGTGCATTCAACTAACAGATTTCAATTTTAGTTTTGATTGAGCAGTTCTGAAACACTCTTTCTGTAGAAAATGCAAGTGGACATTCATGGCGCTTAGAGGCCCATAGTAGAAAAATGAATATCTTCAAATAAAAACTACACAGAAGCAATCTGTGAAACTCCTTTCTGTTCTGTGTATTCAACTAACAGAGTTGAATCTTACTTTTGATTGAGCCGTTCTGAAACACTCTTTCTGTAGAAAATGCAAGTGGACATTCGGATCGCTAAGAGGCCTATAGCGGAAAAAGAAATATCTTCATATAAAAACTACACAGAATAATTCTGTGAAACTTCTTTCTGTGCTGTGCATTCAACTAACAGAGTTTAACCTTACTTTTTATTGAGCAGT
The DNA here is from genome assembly GCF_006542625.1 of Nomascus leucogenys. NCBI lineage: Eukaryota > Metazoa > Chordata > Mammalia > Primates > Hylobatidae > Nomascus > Nomascus leucogenys. The sequence goes on along the minus strand of NW_022095865.1, from coordinate 8,915 downwards.
TCTGAAACACTCTTTCTGTAGAAAATTCAATTGGACATTCAGGGTGCTAAGAGGCCTATAGTGGAAAAGGAATATTTTCAAATAAAAACTGCACAGAAGAAATCTGTGAAATTCCTTACTGTTCTGTGCATTCAACTAAGAGAGTTGAACCTCAGTTTTGATTGAGCAGTTCTGAAACACTCTTTCTGTAGAAAATACAAGTGGACATTCAGGGCGCTAAGAGGACTATAGTGGAAAAAGGAAAAATTTCACATAAAAACTACACAGAATCTATCTGTGAAACTTCTCTCCGTTCTGTGAATTCAACTAACGGAGTTGGACCTTACATTTGATTGAGAAGTTCTGAAACACTCTTTGTGTAGAAAATGCAAGTGGACCTTCGGAGCTCTAAGAGGCCTATAGCGGAAAAAGTAATACCTTCAAATACAAACTACACAGAAGCATTCTGTGAAACTAATTTCTGTACATTGAATTCATCTAACAGAGTTGAACTTTACTTTTGATTGAGCACTTCTGAAACACCCTTTCTATAGAAAATGCAATTGGACATTCAGGGAGCTAAGAAGCCTATAGTGGAAAAAGGAATATTATCAAATAAAAACTGCACAGAAGCAATCTGTGAAACTTCTTACTGTTCTGTGCATTCAACTAACATAGTAGAACGGTAGTTTTTATTGAGCAGTTCTGAAACACTCTTTCTGTACAAAATGCAAGTGGACATTCAGGGCGCTCAGAGGCCTATAGTGGGAAAAGGAATATCTTCAAACAAAAACTACAAAGAAGCAATCTGTGAAACCTCTTACTGTTTTGTGCATTCAACTAACAGGGTTGAACCTTAGTTATTATTGAGCACTTGTGAAACACTCTTTCTGTAGAAAACGCAAGTGAACATTCAGGGCGCTAAGAGGCTTATAGCGGAAAAATGAATATGTTCAAATAAAAACTACACAGAAGCAATCTGTGAAACTTCTTAATGTTCTGTGCTTTCAACTAACAGAGTTGAACCTTAGTTTATATTGAGCAGTTATGAAACACTCTTTCTGCACAAAATGCAAGTGAACATTCAGGGCGCTAATAGGCCTATAGTTGCAAAAGTAATATGTTCAAATAAAAACTACAAAGAAGCTATCTGTGAAACATCTTACAGTTCTGTGCATTCAACTAACAGAGTTCAACCTTACTTTTGATTTAGCAGTTCTGAAACACCCTTTCTGTAGAAAATGCAAGTGGACATTCAGGGCGCTAAGAGGCCTATGGTGGAAAAAGGAATACCTTCAAATAAAAACTACACAGAAGCAATCTGTGAAACATCTTACGGTTCTGTTCCTTAAACTAACAAAGTTGAACCGTAATTTGGATTGAAATGTTCTGAAACACTCTTTCTGTAGAAAATGCAAGTGGACATTCAGGGCGCTAGGAGGCCTATAGTGGAAAAAGGTAAAAGTTCAAATAAAAACTACACAGAAGCTATCTGTGAAACTTCTCTCTGTTCTCTGCATTCAACTAACGGAGTTGAACCTTACATTTGATTGAGAAGTTCTGAAACACTCTTTCTGTAGAAAATGCAAGTGGACCTTCGAAGCGCTAAGAGGCCTACAGCGGACAAAGTAATATCTTCAAATAAAAACTACACAGAAGCATTCTGTGAAATTTCTTTCTGTTCTGTGCATTCAACTAACAGATTTTAACCTTACTTTTGATTGAGCAGTTCTGAAACACTCTTTCTGTAGAAAATGCAACTGGACATTCAGGGCGCTAAGAGGCCTATAGTAAATAAAGGAATGTTTTCAAATAAAAACTGCACAGAAGCAATCTGCGAAACTTCTTGCTGTTCTGTGCATTCAACTAACATAATTGAATAGTAGTTTTTATTGAGCAGTTCTGAAACACACTTTCTGTAGAAAATGCAAGTGGACATTCATGGCGCTAAGAGGCCCATAGTAGAAAAAGGAATATCTTTAAACAAAAACTACACAGAAGGAATCTGTGAAACTCCTTTCTGTTCAGTGCATTCAACTAACAGAGCTGAACCTTACTTTTGATTGAGCAGTTCTGAAACACTCTTTCTGTAGAAAATGCAAGTGGACATTCGGAGCGCTAAGAGGCCTTTAGCGGAAAAAGTAATATCTTCAAATAAAAACTACACAGAAGCATTCTGTGAAACTTCTTTCTGTTCTGTGCATTCAACTAACAGACTTTAACCTTACTTTTGATTGAGAAGTTCTGAAACACTCTTTCTGTAGAAAATGCAATTGGACATTCAGGGCGCTAAGAGGCCTATAGTGGAAAAGGAATAGTTTCAAATAAAAACTTCACAGAAGAAATCTGTGAAACTTTTACTGTTCTGTGCATTCAACTAACAGAGTTGAACCTCAATTTTGGTTGAGCAGTTCTGAAACACTCTTTCTGTGGAAAATACAAGCGGACATTCAGGGCGCTAAGAGGACTATAGTGGAAAAAGGAAAAAGTTCACATAAAAACTACACAGAAGCTATCTGTGAAACTTCTCTCTGTTCTGTTCATTCAAAAATGGAGTTGAACCTTACATTTGATTGAGAAGTTCTGAAACACTCTTTCTGTAGAAAATGCAAGTGGACCTTCGGAGCGCTAAGAGGCCTATAGCGGAAAAAGTAATACCATCAAATACAAACTACACAGAAGCATTCTGTGAAACATATTTCTGTTCTTTGCATTCGTCTAACAGAGTTGAACCTTACTTTTGTTTGAGCACTTCTGAAACACCCTTTCTATAGAAAATGCAATTGGACATTCAGGGAGCTAAGAGGCCTATAGTGTAAAAAGAAATATTTTCAAATAAAAACTGCACAGAAGCAATCTGCGAAACTACTTACTGTTCTGTGCATTCAACTACCATAGTTGAACGGTAGTTTTTATTGAGCAGTTCTGAAACACTCTTTCTGTAGAAAATGCAAGTGGACATTCAGGGCGCTGAGAGGCATATAGCGGAAAAATGAACATGTTCAAATTAAAAGTACACAGAAGCAATCTGTGAAACTTCTTACTGTTCTGTGCACTCAACTAACAGAGTTGAACTTTAGTTTATATTGAGCAGTTATGAAACACTCTTTCTGCAGAAAATGCAAGTGTACATTCAGGGCGCTAAGAGGCCTATAGTTGAAAAAGGTATGTGTTCAAATAAAAACTACAAAGAAGCTATCTGTGAAAGTTCTTACAGTTCTGTGCATTCAACTAACAGAGTTCAACCTTACTTTTGTTTGCGCAGTTCTGAAACACCCTTTCTGTAGAAAATGCAAGTGGACTTTCAGGGCGCTAAGAGGCCTATAGTGGAAAAAGGAATACCTTCAAATAAAAACTACACAGAAGCCATCTGTGCAACATCTTACAGTTCTGTTCTTTAAAGTAACACAGTTGAAACTTAATTTTGATTGAACAGTTCTGAAACACTCTTTCTGTAGAAAATGCAAGTGGACATTCATGGCGCTAAGAGGCCTATAGTGGAAAAGGGAATATCTTCAAATAAAAACTACAAAGAAGCAATCTGTGAAATTTCTTACGGTTCTGTTCTTTAAACTAACACAGTTGAACCTTAATTTGATTGAAGAGTTCTGAAACACTCTTGCTGTAGAAAATGCAAGTGGACAATCATGGCGCTAAGAGGCCAATAGTGGAAAAGGGAATATCATCAAACAAAAACTACAAGGAAGCAATCTGTGAAACTTCTTTCTGTTCTGTGCATTCAACTAACAGAGTTTAAACTTACTTTTGATTGAACAGTTCTGAAACACTCTTTCTGTAGAAAATACAAGTGGACATTCATGGCGCTATGAGGCCTATAGTGGAAAAAGGAATAAGATCAAATAAAAACTACACAGAAGATATCTGTGAAACTTCTCTCTGTTCTGTGCATTCAACTAACAGAGTTGAACCTTAGTTTTGATTGAGCAGTTCTGAAACACTTTTTCTGTAGAAAATGCAAGTGCACATTCATGGCGCTAAGAGGCCGATAGTAGAAAATGGAATATCTTCAAACAAAAACTACACAGAAGAAATCTGTGAAACTTCTTACTGTTTTGTGCATTCAACTAACAGAGTTGAACCTCAGTTTTGATTGAGCAGTTCTGAAACACTCTTTCTGTAGAAAATACAAGTGGACATTCAGGGCGCTAAGAGGACTATAGTGGAAAAAGGAAAAAGTTCACATAAAAACTACACAGAAGCCATCTGTGAAACTTCTCTCTGTTCTGTGCATTCAACTAACGGAGTTGAACCTTACATTTGATTGAGCAGTTCTGAAACACTCTTTCTGTAGAAAATGCAAGTGGATCTTCGGAGCGCTAAGAGGCCTATAGCGGAAAAAGTAATACCTTCAAATACAAACTACACAGAAGCATTCTGTGAAACTTCTTTCTGTTCCGTGCATTCAACTAACAGAGTTTAACCTTACTTTTGATTGAGCAGCTCTGAAACACTCTTTCTGTAGAAAATGCAATTGGACATTCAGGGCGCTAAGAGGCCTTTAGTGGACTAGGAATATTTTCAAATAAAAACTGCACAGAAGAAATCTGTGAAACTTCTTACTGTTCTGTGCATTCAACTAACAGAGTTGAACCTCAGTTTTGATTGTGCAGTTCTGAAACACTCTTTCTGTAGAAAATACAAGTGGACATTCAGGGCGCTAAGAGGACTATAGTGGAAAAAGGAATAGTTCACATGAATACTACACAGAAGATATCTGTGAAACTTCTCTCTGTTCTGTGCATTCAATAACGGAGTTGAACCTTACTTTTGATTTGAGAAGTTCTGAAACACTCTTTCTGTAGAAAATGCAATTGGATATTCGTAGCGCTAAGAGGCCTATAGCGGAAAAAGTAATACCTTCAAATACAAACTACACAGGAGCATTCTGTGAAACTTCTTTCTGTTCTTTGCATTCATCTAACAGAGTTGAACCTTACTTTTGATTGAGCACTTCTGAAACACCCTTTCTATAGAAAATGCAATTGGACATTCAGGGAGCTAAGAGGCCTATAGTGGAAAAAGGAATATTTTCAAATAAAAACTGCACAGAAGCAATCTGCGAAACTCCTTACTGTTCTGTGCATTCAACTAACATAGTTGAACGGTAGTTTTTATTGAGCAGTTCTGAAACACACTTTCTGTAGAAAATGCAAGTGGACATTCAGGGCGCTGAGAGGCCTATAGTGGGAAAAGGAATATCTTCAAATAAAAACCACACAGAAGCAATCTGTGAAACTTCTTACTGTTCTGTGCATTCAACTAACAGAGTTGAACCTTAGTTATTATTGAGCAGTTCTGAAACACTCTTTCTTTAAAAATGCAAGGGAACATTCAGGGCGCTGAGAGGCCTATAGCGGAAAAATGAATATGTTCAAATAAAAACTACACAGAAGCAATCTGTGAATCTTCTTACTGTTCTGTGCATTCAACTAACAGAGTTAAACCTTAGTTTATATTGAGCAGTTATGAAACACTCTTTCTACAGAAAATGCAAGTGAACATTCAGGGCGCTAAGAGGCCTATAGTTGAAAAAGATATATGTTCAAATAAAAACTACAAAGAAGCTATCTGTGAAACATCTTACAGTTCTGTGCATTCAACTAACACAGTTGAACCTTAATTTTGATTGAACAGTTCTGAAACACTCTTTCTGTAGAAAATGCAAGTGGACATTCATGGCGCTAATAAGCCTATAGTGGAAAAGGGAATATCTTCAAACAAAAACTACAAAGAAGCAATCTGTGAAACTTCTTTCTGTTCTGTGCATTCAACTAACAGAGTTGAACCTTAGTTTTGATTGAGCAGTTCTGAAACACTCTTTCTGTAGAAAATGCAAGTGGAAAATCATGGCGCTAAGAGGCCCATAGTAGAAAAAGGAATATCTTCAAACAAAAACTACACAGAGGCAATCTGTGAAACTTCTTTCTGTTCTGTGCATTGAACTAACAGAGTTGAACCTTACATTTGAATGAGCAGTTCTGAAACACTCTTTCTGTAGAAAATGCAAGTGGACCATCGGAGCGCTAAGAGGCCTATAGCGGAAATAGTAATACCTTCAAATACAAACTAAACAGAAGCATTCTGGGAAACTTCTTTCTGTTCTTTGCTTACATCTAACAGAGTTGAACCTTACTTTTGATTGAGCACTTCTGAAACACGCTTTCTATAGGAAATGCAATTGTACATTCAGGGGGCTAAGAGGCCTATAGTGGAAAAAGGAATATTTACAAATAAAAAGTGCACAGAAATAATCTGCGAAACTTCTTACTGTTCTGTGCATTCAACTAAAACATTTGAACGGTAGTTTTTATTGAGCAGTTCTGAGAAACACTTTCTGTAGAAAATGCAAGTGGACATTCAGGGCGCTGAGAGGCCTATAGTGGGAAAAGGAATATCTTCAAATAGAAACCACACAGATGCAATCTGTGAAATTTCTTACTGTTCTGTGCATTCAACAAACAAAGTTGAACCTTAGTTATCATTGAGCAGTTCTGAAACCCTCTTTCTGTAGAAAATGCTAGTGAACATTCAGGGCGCTAAGAGGCCCATAGTATAAAAAGGAATATCTTCAAACAAAAACTACACAGAAGCAATCTGTGAAACTTCTTTCTGTTCTGTGCATTCAACTAACAGAGTTGAACCTTACTTTTGATTGAGCAGTTCTGAAACACTCTTTCTGTACAAAATGCAAGTGGACCTTCGGAGCGCTAAGAGGCCTATAGCGATAAAAGTAAAATCTTTAAATAAAACTACACAGAAGCATTCTGTGAAACTTCTTTGTGTTCTGTGAATTCAATTAACAGAGTTTAACCTTACTTTTGATTGAGCAGTTCTGAAACACTCTTTCTGTAGAAAATGCAATTGGACATTCATGGCGCTATGAGGCCTATAGTGGAAAAGGGAATATTTCAAACAAAAACTACAAAGGAGCAATCTGTGAAACTTCTTTCTGTTCTGTGCATTCAACTAACAGTGTTGAACCTTAGTTTTGATTGAGCAGTTCTGAAACACTCTTTCTGTAGAAAATACAATTGGACATTCAGGGCGCTAAGAGGGCTACAGTGGAAAAAGTAAAAAGTTCACATAAAAACTACACAGAAGTTATCTGTGAAAATTCTCTCTGTTCAGTGCATTCAACTAACGTAGTTGAACCTTACATTTGATTGAGAAGATCTGAAACACTCTTTCTGTAGAAAATGCAAGTGGATCTTCGGAGCGCTAAGAGGCCTATAGCGGAAAAAGTTATAACTTCAAATACAAACTACACAGAAGCATTCTGTGAAACATCTTTCTGTTCTTTGCATTCATCTAACAGAGTTGAACCTTACTTTTGATTGAGCACTTCTGAAACACCCTTTCTATAGATTATGCAATTGGACATTCAGGGAGCTAAGAGGCCCATAATAGAAAAGGAATATCTTCAAACAAAAACTACACAGAAGCAATCTGCGAAACTTCGTTCTGTTCTGTGCATTCAACTAACAGAGTTAAACCTTACTTTTGATTGAGCAGTTCTGAAACACTCTTTCTGTAGAAAAATGCAAGTGGACCTTCGGAGCGCTAAGAGGCCTATAGCGGAAAAAGTAATATCTTCAAATAAAAGCTACACAGAAGCATTCTGTGAAACTTCTTTCTGTTCTGTGCATTCAACTAACAGAGTTGAACCTTAGTTATTATTGAGCAGTTCTGAAACACTCTTTCTGTAGAAAATGCAAGTGGACCTTCGGAGCGCTAAGAGGCCTATAGCGGAAAAAGTAATACCTTCAAATACAAACTAAACAGAAGCATTCTGGGAAACTTCTTTCTGTTCTTTGCTTACATCTAACAGAGTTGAACCTTACTTTTGATTGAGCACTTCTGAAACACCCTTTCTATAGGAAATGCAATTGTACATTCAGGGGGCTAAGAGGCCTATAGTGGAAAAAGGAATATTTACAAATAAAAAGTGCACAGAAATAATCTGCGAAACTTCTTACTGTTCTGTGCATTCAACTAAAACATTTGAACGGTAGTTTTTATTGAGCAGTTCTGAGAAACACTTTCTGTAGAAAATGCAAGTGGACATTCAGGGCGCTAAGAGGCCTATAGTGGGAAAAGGAATATCTTCAAATAGAAACCACACAGATGCAATCTGTGAAATTTCTTACTGTTCTGTGCATTCAACAAACAAAGTTGAACCTTAGGTATCATTGAGCAGTTCTGAAACCCTCTTTCTGTAGAAAATGCTAGTGAACATTCAGGGCGCTAAGAGGCCCATAGTATAAAAGGAATATCTTCAAACAAAAACTACACAGAAGCAATCTGTGAAACTTCTTTCTGTTCTGTGCATTCAACTAACAGAGTTGAACCTTACTTTTGATTGAGCAGTTCTGAAACACTCTTTCTGTACAAAATGCAAGTGGACCTTCGGAGCGCTAAGAGGCCTATAGCGATAAAAGTAAAATCTTTAAATAAAACCTACACAGAAGCATTCTGTGAAACTTCTTTGTGTTCTGTGAATTCAACTAACAGAGTTTAACCTTACTTTTGATTGAGCAGTTCTGAAACACTCTTTCTGTAGAAAATGCAATTGGACATTCATGGCGCTATGAGGCCTATAGTGGAAAAGGGAATTTTCAAACAAAAACTACAAAGGAGCAATCTGTGAAACTTCTTTCTGTTCTGTGCATTCAACTAACAGTGTTGAACCTTAGTTTTGATTGAGCAGTTCTGAAACACTCTTTCTGTAGAAAATACAATTGGACATTCAGGGCGCTAAGAGGGCTACAGTGGAAAAAGTAAAAAGTTCACATAAAAACTACACAGAAGTTATCTGTGAAAATTCTCTCTGTTCAGTGCATTCAACTAACTAGTTGAACCTTACATTTGATTGAGAAGATCTGAAACACTCTTTCTGTAGAAAATGCAAGTGGATC
>NW_022095864.1:0-12187 GCF_006542625.1 Nomascus leucogenys | reverse complement strand
ACTTTGAAGAAATGCCAGCAGACACCTTTGGCCCTCTGCATGCTTGGCTCATGGGCACAGGTGTGTTTTGTCAGTGATTTTGTACTGCAGACCAATAATATGACTCCCAGTGTGGGAGCCTGAGTCTCTGCCATTGTTTTCACAGGACACCTGCTGGCCTCAGGCCACCTACCTTTGGCACCTACTAAGTTCCTTCCTTAGTCATCCAAGTGTCCATGTACGGACGCTGTCTTCCATCCCAGCTGAAAGTCAGAGCCTGGCACAGGCTAAGTCCTCTATGTTTGTTGGATGAGTGAATGACAGGAGTTGAACAAACGAGTTGAATGAATGAATGACAGGAGGAGGAGCCAGGGAGTGCAGAAAGGTTGTCCCAGGAGACAGCTCTGGGATGGAGTGGAGCTGGCTGTCCTCACACCTCCAACATCCAGCCATTCTACTGAGCATCCATTGAGCCATGTCTGGGCCAGGCCCTGACCTCACAGAGCCTCAGCCCAGCAGTCAGGGAGGAGCATGAGGTAAATGGCTGCAGAACAGAGAGGTGCTGCAGCTGGAGGCCCTGGGGGACAGCGAGGGATTGCGGGGAGTGAGGGAGACCCAGGATATGCTAAGCAGGGGTGTCCAATCTTTTGGCTTCCCCGGGCTACATTGGAAGAAGAATTGTCTTGGGCCACATATAAAAAAAATGAACACTGGCCGGGAGCGGTGGCTCACGCCTGTAATTCCAGCACTTTGTGAGGCCTATACAAGAGGATCACCTGAGGTCAGGAGTTTGTGACTAGCCTGTCTAGCACAGTGAAACACTGTCTCTATTAAAAATACAAAAATGAGCTGGGCACAGTGGTTCATGCCTGTAATCCCAGCTACTCTGGAGGCTGAGGCAGCAGAATCACTTGAACCCGGGAGGCGGAGGTTGCAGTGAGCTGAGATGGTACCACTGCACTCCAGCCTGGGTGACAGAGTGAGACTCCGTCCCAAAAACAACAACAACAACAATAAAAAACTTACACTAACGATAGCTGATGAGCTAAAATAAAAATCGCATTAAGAAAACCCATAATGTTTTAAGTAAGTTTACAAATTTATGTTGGGCCACATTCAGCTTGCAGGCGGAGGGTTGGACAAGCTTGTGTGAAAGTAAAGGATGTCATGAGAGCAATGGGCAGGGGTTGACGGGTGATGAAGACCTGGCCTGCCTAGGTAGGGCCAGGGAGAATCAGGTAGGTCAAGGCCAGAAAGCTGAGGGAGATTACCCAGCTGAAGGGACAGGTGGGGAGGGAAGAGAGGGTGGCTTGGGCCATGGGGGCAGCACGTGTGAAGTCTCTGACTTGGGAAGAAGCTGAGCAGGTTCCTTAAAAGGCCAGAAAGACCGTGCGTTGGTCTCCTTTTGCTGCTGGAACAAAATACCACAAACTCAGTGCTCTAAAGCAACACATGTTTATTTGACAGTTCTTATTATAAATGTGAATAAATGCACATTTATTCAGAATATCACAAGCTCAGTGCTTTAAAACAACACACATTTATCCTCTTGCAGTTCTCTTATGGGTAAGAGTCTACAGCGGTCCCCAGGGCTGCGTTCCTTCTGGAGGGTCTGGGGCGAACTGTTTCCTTGTCTTTTCCAGCTTCTAGGGCACATCACTGCTCCCATTTCATGGTGCCATCAGCCTGTCGAGAGCCAGCAGTGCAGCCTCTTCCTTCCTCTCTGTTTCCCCGTACGAGGATCCTTGTGACTACACTGTGCTCCGTGGATAACCCAAGATAACCGCCCTCTCAAGATCCTTAATTTAATCACACCTATAAAATTCCTTCTGAATCTAAACTAACATAGTCACAGGTTCCAGAATGAGGATAGGACATTCTAGGAGGGACTAGGAGAGAAAAGTTCTGTGCACCTGACACCTGCTCAGTCACTTAACCCCCCCTCCTACCCCCAATGTATCTGGTCCTTTCCAGGCAGCTGGGATGGTCAAGGGGCAGGGGCAGGGGGAATCCGATGAGGGCCACAGACTGTGACTGCCCTCACCTGGTCAGCACTGCTTCACCTTCCACCCACACGCATTAAAAAGTCACTGTGAATGTGAGAGTGACTAGAAACTCTTGAGCCGGAGTATTGTGTTCAAGGTCAACAATGCAACCAGATTCACAAGATGGGGTACACAACCAATAGCAGAGGCTCCAGTTGACCAGGGCGGAGGCTCTCCCTTGTTGTTCCCAAAGGTGAGAGTCTATTTCCTACAGTCCTGCTTCAACCCAACCAGTGGTTCTCAAACGTGAGCCACATCAGCTTCACCTGGGGGACTTATTGAAACACAGATGCTAGGCCCACCCCCTGAGCTTCGGAATCAGAAGGTCTCGGGTGGGGCTGAGAAGCTGGAATTCTAACGAGTTCCCACAGGAAGCTGGTGCTGCTGGCCTGGGGACTGAACTTTGGCAACCACGCCAATAGGCTGAGCTAGTCTAATTCTTTTTTGTTTTCTAATTAATTTATTTTTGTTGATACGTAATAGTTGTACCTACTTTTGAGATACGTGTGACCATATGATACATTTGACCATATGATACATGTGACCATATGATACATTTATATAATCAAATCAGAGTAATTGGGATATCCACCACCTTAAATATTTCTTTTCCTTACACTAGGAACATTCCAGTTATTCTCTTCTAGCTATTTTGAAATGTACACCAGGTCGGGCGCGGTGGCTCACACCTGTAATCCCAGCACTTTGGGAGGCCGTGACAGGTAGATCATGAGGTCGAGATCGAGATCATCCTGGCTAACACGGTGAAACCCTGTCTCTACTAAAAATAAAATAAAAAAAAAATTAGCTGGGCGTGGTGGCGGGCGCCTATAGTCCCAGCTACTCGGGAGGCTGAGGCAGGAGAATGGCATGAACCCAGGAGGCGGAGCTTGCAGTGAGCCGAGATCGCACCACTGCACTCCAGCCTGGGTGACAGAGCGAGACTCTGTCTCAAAAAAGAAAGAAATGCACACCTAATGTTAATATAGTATCACCACTGATCTATCAAACTCCAGATCTTATTTCTTCTAAGTGTATGTTTGTATCCATCAGCCAACCTCTATTCACCCATCCCCCTCACCCAACTCTTTCCGCTCTCTGGTAACCACCACTTTATTCTCTGTCATCATGATACACACTTTTTAAGCTCCCACGTATAACTCATAAGAACATGCGTTATTTGTCTTTCTGTGCTTGGATTATTTTACATAATGACATTATTTTACATAATGATTATTTGAACATAATGACCTCCAGTTCCATCCATATTGCTGAAAATGACAAAATTTCATTTTTAATGGCTGAATATTTCATTGTATAGCTATATGTACCACATTTTCTTTATCCATTAATCCATTCACGGACACTTAAGTTGATTTCATGTTTGGGATATTGTAAATAGTACTGCAATAAACATGGTCTTGCAGACATCTCTTTGATATACTGATTTTCTTTCTTTTGGATATATGCCCAGTAGTGGGATTGCTGGATCATATGGTAGTTTTAGTTTTTGGAGAACCTCCATGCAGTTTCTATATGTGCTATACTAATTAATTTACATTCCCATCAACAAAGTACAAGAGTTCTCCTTTCTCCATATACTCATGGGCATCTGTTATTTCTTGTCATTTTGATAAAAGCCATTCTAACTGGGATGAGATGACATGTCATTGTGGTTCTGATTTGCATTTCTCTGATGATTCGTGATATTGAGCATTTTTTCGTATATCTGTTGGCCATTTGTATGCCATCTTTTGAGAACTTTTGCCCATTTAAGAATTGGATTGGATCATTTGATTTTTTCCCATTGACTTGTTTGAGCTCCTTGCATATTCTAGTTATTAATCCCTTGTCAGATGGATAGCTTGTAAAAATGTTCTCCCATTCTGTGGGTTATCTCTTCACTTTGTTTCTGTTGCTGTGCAGAAGCAGCTTTGGTTGCCTACGCTTTTGAGGCCTTACACAAAATATCTCTGCCTCAGCCAATGTTCTGGAGCATTTTTTCAAGTTTTTCTCCTGGTTTCATAATTTCAGGTCTTAGCCTTACACAAAATATCTTTGCCCCAGTCAATATTTTGGAGTATTTTTTCAAGTTTTTCTTCTGGCTTCATAATTTCAGATCTTAGATTTAAGACTTTAAACCACTTTCCTTTTTTTTTTTTCCAGATGGAGTCTCACTCTGTCGCCAGGCTGGAGTTCAGTGGTGCGATCTTGGTTCACTGCAACCTCCACCTCCCGGGTTCAAGCAGTTCTCCTGCCTCAGCCTCTGAGTAGCTGGGACTATGGGCACATGCTGCCGTGACCAGCTAATTTTTGTATTTTTAGTAGAGACTGGGTTTCACCATGTTGGCCAGGATGGTCTTGATCTTCTGACCACATGATCTGCCCACCTCAGCCTCCCAAAGTGGTGGGATTACAGGCGTGAGCCACTGCACCGGCCCAAGACTTTAAACCACTCTGACTTGATTTTTGTATACAGTGAAAGATAGGGATAGACTTTCATTCTGCACATGGGTATCCAGATTTTCCAGCGCCACTGATGGATGAGACTGTCATTTCCCAGTTGTATACGGGCTTACTGCCTTTGTCAAAAATGAGTTGGCTGCAAATGTGTGAATTTATATCTGAATCTTCTATTCTGTTCCATTGGTTTATACACCTATTTTTATGCCAGTACCATGCTGATTGGGTTACTATAGGTTTGTAGTATATTTGAAAGCCAGGTAGTGTGATGCCTCTAGCTTTGTTCTTTTTGGTCAGGATGGTTTTGGCTATTCAGGGTCTGCTGAGGTTCCATATAAAAATTTTGGAATTATTTTTGCTATTTCTGTGAAGAATGTCATTGGTATTTTGATAGAAATTGCACTGAATTTGTAAATTGCTTTGGGTAGCATTTTCATTTTAACGATATTAATTCTTCCTATCTATGAGCATAAAATACCCTTCCATTTTTTCTTGTACCCTCTTCAATTTCTTTCACCAGTGTTTTATAGTTTTCCTTGTATTAATCTTTCACATCTGTGGTTAAATAAATTCCTAGGTATTTTATATTCTTTGTAGCTATTGATAATAGAAGTGATTTCTTGAGTTCTTTAACAATCTTTTAAGATTGTTTGCTGTTGGCGTATATGAATGCTATTGATTTTTGTACATTGACTTTGTATCCTACAATTTTACTGAAACAGACTTTTTGTTAGTCTTTAGGTTTTTATAAATATAAGATCATGTCATCTGTGTACAAGGTTAATTTGACTTCTTCCTTTCCAGCTAGGGTGGCCTTTATTTCTTTCTCTTGCCTTATTGCTCTGCCCAGGACTTCCAGTATTATGTTGAAAAAAGTGGTGAAAGTGAATCTTGTTCCAGATTTCAGAAGAAAGGCTTTCAATTTTTCCTCATTCAGTATGATATTGGCTGTGGGTCTGTCAAAAATGCCCTTCATTATTTTGAATTGTGTTCCACGTTGTGGAAAGTTTTTATCATAAAGAGTTCTTGGATTTTATTGAATGATTTTTCAGCATCTATTGAAATGATCATGTAACTTTGGTTCTTGGTTCTGCTAACATGATAAATCACATTTATTTATTTTCATATGTTGAACCATCCTTGCACCACTGAGATGAGTCTTACTTGATGAGTGTAAATGATTTTTTAATGTGTTACTGATTTGGATAGCTAGTATTTTTAGAGGATGTTTGCGTGTGTGTTGATCAGGAATACTGGCCTGTAGTTTTCTTTTTTGGTTGTGTCCTTGTCTGGTTTTGGTATCAGAATAATGCTGGCAGCTCGTGTATTTCTATTTTATTTGTAAAATCTCTTTGTAATAACAGATTGTGCAGTGAAAATAAACATAGTAAACATTAGACCTGATGCTCTGGACCCCAGTTCTCACACAAGCCTCTGACTGTGGAATTTTATTACAAAGCATTAAAATAAACAGCACATTGGTGGGGACTAGGACAAATACTGGGGGAAATGAGACAGAAGGAAGCCAATGACCCCAGGTCCCAGCTGAGTGGAAAGGAGGCTTTTATCAGCTGGGAGCTATGGGAGAACCCCAGGCCCAGTGGGCATTGCTGCAATGACCGCATGGTATGTATGTGTGTATGTGTGTGTGACCACCTAGAAAGTCACAGCTCTCCAGGATGAGCTGGTCCCATAGCAGAGAAAAGTAAAACTCCCATATCCCTGGCAGGACAAATCTCCCAGGAGTTCAGCAAGAAGACTTGGGATCTCTGGACAGGAGGGCACTTGGTAAAATCCCTCATTTGAGGTTGATGTGAAAACTTGAACTCAAGATCCTGAGGCCCTACATCCTTCCCACTCCCCACAGGGCTCCTGCTGAGCCAGCACTGACTCCCAGACACAAGAGCCCAGGGAGAAGTTGGGAGAGAAGAAAACCTGCTGGGACCTCAGGGCATGGAGGACCCCAAACCTGCTCCCAAACCCCACATCCAAAGGAGAGAGAGGGATCACCTGAAGCACAGACCAGGGGTTGGGTCCTGGCCCCACTGTCTCCTCCTGATCCCAGAGGCCAGGGGTGTGGCCACAGGCGCTCCATCAGCTCCTCATGCACCCCCAACCCAAGATGAACAAACTCCTCCAGACTCCCTGGCCCACCCCAACTTAGAGAAATTAGGAGAATTCTCCAAGGGGAGAAGACACCGGCTGCCCCTGCGGTGCTGTGCCCGGGAGGAAGACGATCACTGTTCAAACTGCCTTGGCAAGTTGTTTCAAAGAAATAAAGCCCTTGGATTCGCAGTGTTTTGAGTCACATTGCACTTAGCAAATGTTCGTTTTACTGTTTTTCACTTACCTGTATATTTACATTCAGCGGTGACAGAACTCCTCATATTCCAACAAAAAGTGATTAAAGGAATCTAATTGGGACATCTGTGATTATCCCCATGGAGTATTATGATTGCTCTGCACCGTGCAGCCTGCACAGTCATTTTTCTGACCGGGACAGCAGTGCTGAGCCTGGTGTCCTCTGCTGAGTTCATTTTCCAGCTTCCTTGCATTTGATTTGTCTTCCCTGGTAGCACCCGGAGTTGCAGGAAGCAATCCCAGGTACTCAGTAAATGTTTTTGAATGAATCAAGGGGAGAAGAGGCAGGGGGAGGCACAGGGGGTGGGAGGAGCCACATGTGCCAGAATCTTCTCTTCAGGCGTGTCGCAGAGAGTCCCCTCCAGGCACTCTTGTTGGGTCTCAGTGCTGGACATCGGAGGATTTTTCTGACTGAGGATCATTGTGTCCCTTCTGGATCCACTGGAAAGCTCTGGGCAGCCAGATGAGCCTTGGTTTGACTTCCATCCTCCATGATATTCCCTTTGCTTGTCGGAGGAGGTTTGGAATAACTTGGGTGACAGGGACTCTGAGCCAGACCCCACTCTCTTTCATTCCCTCCTGAAAAGCCCAGTCCTCCCAGTCCCATAAGGCTCTGACCAGTGGAAAGACGGAGCTGCACAATTTCCAAAGAGAATCCTTTCCTTGGGCTTATGCCACAGCTGCTTCCCTCTGACCTGCCGCTTGTCTTTGGATCCAGGATGGACTCTCGCCATCCGCTCTTCCTCTCCTGGGACTCCCCACTCTCCTGACTCTGTGCCCCTGGGGCAGAATGGGGCAGCCACTAAAACCTCATGCAGACCAGGGCACATAAAGGGTCTTGGGAACTCACAGTCCCAAGTCCAAGCCCCAGTGCCCCCATGGTCTCACACACAAGTCCCTGCCTTTCAGAGACACAGCTCTATGAGAGCCAGAGAACCTGGCTGCCTGCCCTGCTGCCACCTCCCTCCTTCCCCTTTATTTCAGCCCCATCATCTCCTCCGGGTCACTCCCCTTCTTGGCCCCACTCCTACTTTTAGTCCCTCTGGCTCTGTCCAGCCTGGAGTGAGGGTGAACACCTCCTCCCACCCTAGGCTCTGGGCACCTCCCTCAGCATCAAGTGTCTGCTTTTAGGGTGACCTTGTCCTCGGACTTGGTTGGAGGAAGCAAGAGAGGAAGCCCCTGGTTTAGTGCACGATGTTCATGGATCTGATCTGGAATCAGACCCTGTTGAGGACTAGAGAAGGGCAACAGGGCCAGAACAGAGATTTTGGCTGTTAGAAATGCACAGAGGGCAAACAGCTCAGGCTAAGAAGAGACCTGACTCAGACAGAAACAGACTTACTGCATTCCAGGTGCAACCTTGTCACTCTAAGGCGAGCCAGGGGAGCCTGGGAAGGGATGGCCCCTGCACCGGGACCTTTCCCAGGACCCCTTCTCAGCCTGGCACCTGTAGGAAACCAGAGGAGTCAGGTCTCCTTCTGCATGGCCAGCAGGGTCACCCTCCAGCAGTCCCAGGGGCCTCTTTAGGGCCAGAGCAGCAGACTGAGGAACTCCCTGCTTTATGGGACTTCTCATGTCACCAAAATAGCTCAGGAGAATTTTGGAGAGAATTCCTTAATGACTGCTCTGGGGTGAGGGTGTCCCAGCACTGGGCCAGTCTGTTTGTTCAGGAGATTTGGGCTGATGTATCCAGGATGCATAAAGAGACGCCTGCCTTGACAGCTCAGGCTGGAGGAGGGAAACAGAAGCTCAGAAATATTCTAGAGACCCTGAGCAAGGGCTGGGGAGCTTGGTATTCCGGTGGAGATTCTGTGAGTGGAGAAGGGTCAGGTCATCTTCTCGAGGGCCTGAGGCTGCTCTGAGTTTGACAGCAGATGAGTGCCTTGAGAAGAACAGGTGACAGGACGTGTAGAAATGCCCCCAAAGTGCCGGGATTCTCGCTGGGTCCTGGGGGTGGTGCTGGACCTCTGAATTGGTAAGGAAGGGAACGTCTGTCAATCAGTATTTTCAACATTTAGGTTATTGAACCCCTTAGGGGATCCTCTGAGCCCTCACCTGAGGGGGCTTGCCAATCCTTGCTTCCTGAACATGGCAGGTTCCTCTCCCCAGCCCAAGTCTCAGGGTCACCACGTTCAAAATGGGACTATAGCAACATGCCTAGATTCTTCGGTGAGGGAAGCTGAGATCTTGGATGAATGGTACCAGTCCCTCTGTGCCATTGTGGTTGCTCAAATCAACAGGAGACACTCACGATCACCTTTGGTTGCTGAGCCTCAACCTCAGCCTCAGGCTCACAAAGTGAGGCAGGTGAAGTAGAAGCTGCACTGAGCACGTTTCAGTTTAACTCGATTCACACATAGCAGCGGCATTGATAGTGAGGTCGGAAATGTGGAGAAAGAACATTTACAGAAAATATTCCACGATAGAGAACATCCTCAAAGTACTCCAGTTTTGGAAGCCAGTGCATCCCCGAGCTGTTGAGTTTCATATGGAACGAGAGAGAAAGCCGGAGGACTTTCTGGAGCGGGGATGTTCTTGCTACTTTGTGCCCTAAAATACAGAAGAACACTTGTGATCCTGCTTAGGATGGGAGCCATCCCTGAACTTAGCAGATCTTTTAACATGAAATAGAGCTTCCAGCTTTTGGGGGGGAAATGTATGTATGTTTGCACGCAATACAACCATTGTGTGCACCATTCTAAAGACAGGAAGGGCAGTTTCTCTTTCTTTCTTCTTTCCTTTCTTCTTCTTCTTTCTTTCTTTCCTTTCTTCTTCTTCTTTCTTCTTCTTTCTCTCTCTCTTTCTTTCTTCTTTCTCTTTCTTTCAATTTCCCTTCTGTCTCTCTCTCCTTCCTTCCTTCCCTCTTTCTTTCGTTTCCTTCTGTCTCTCTTCCTTCCTTCCCTCTTTCTTTCCTTACTTTCTTCCTTCCTTCCTTCCTTATTTTTGAGACAACGTTTCACTCTGCTGCCCAGGCTTGAGTGCAGTGACATGATGACAGCTCACTGGAGCGTCAGCCTCCTGGGCTCAGGTGATCCTCCCACTTACACATCTTGGGTAGCTGAGACTACAGGTGCACACCACCGTGCCTGGCTAATTTTTTGTATATATATTTTTTGAGACAGATTTTTCTACGTTGCCCAGGTATATCTCAATCTCCTGCTCTCTAGTAATCTGTTCTGCCTTGGCGTCTCAAAGTGCTGAAATTACAGATATGAGCCACCACACATGGCCTGAGTTTTCTTTGTATGCCTAATGGTGTCACTTTTATCAGAATCTCTCTGTTAAATATTAGGGACAAGAGAGGACTTTAAGGATAACAGAACATTAAGTATCAAAATACACTGGGGAAGGGGCTGATGGGATTGATGAGGATGAAGGGCCCTGGGAAATGCCTGGGGCTGAGGATTGCTGGAAATGTCCCACTGTGGGAAGATCCCTGAATCTAAAGGAAAGGTTTCCAGACCATAGCGCCATGACAGGGAGACATGGACCCTTGTTCACTTTTCTCCCACATCCTGCAGAGCCCACAGCTTCCACTGTCCAAGGCTTCCAGCTTGGGAAAGTCTCCCTTTCCAGGTCTGACCACACTGCTTCTGTCTGGCCTCTGCTCCAGCTCAGATTCTCAGATTCCATCTTCCCAGGCTGATTTTCTGAGACAAGCCCATCATTTTTGTGAGTAAACACGCTTTCCCTTCTAGTAGGGGCCGCGACTGTATCTGTCTCCTCTGCCCTCAAAGACAATGTTGTGTTTGAAGAGTCTGCACTGTCTCTTTTGTAATTATTCTCCTTTTAATTTTTAAACTCAATCTAGACAGTCTTTCAATCCTTCTGTCTAGACTCCCACAAAATACCCACCAGGTTTTCTGCGGTCTTGGTTCCTTTCCAGGGTTCTACTAGAATACCCAGTCCCATCCTGCCCAGCCTCCACCTCACTTTGTCATTCTGTCCTGATTTCCCTCAGTGAAGCCTTGACCGTAGTCTTGTGATCAATCACACCCTCAGTGGTTCCCCTCTTCAACCTGAACCCACATATGACCTGCCATGTTATAAAACATAAAACC
The DNA here is from genome assembly GCF_006542625.1 of Nomascus leucogenys. Lineage (NCBI taxonomy): Eukaryota > Metazoa > Chordata > Mammalia > Primates > Hylobatidae > Nomascus > Nomascus leucogenys. The sequence continues at coordinate 1,278 of NW_022095864.1, read as the reverse complement.
CAGGTGACTGTTGGATAAAGGAGCTTTTTAATCCGTTTTCTTAGGGTTGACATCACCGTCTTTTTAAAGCTGTCTTAGCTCTGAAACGTTTTGATAATTTCAATGTGGCCAAATATTCTCCCATAAAGATATCATTAGGTTTTGTTTTTTCTTTCTAATGCCAGGAACAGATTAAATCTTCCATGTCACTGTGAAGGTCACATATTAGTCAAACTTCATCAGTGTTTGGGGAATAAATGAATTAATGAGTTTTGGACTTTCACCCTATCATTTATTCTTTCACTTTCATAAATGCACATCTAATTTAATCAGTGAATCAGAAGAAAGCGGGAAACTCAATCAGGATTAACTAGGAGGAACTTCGGAATCTAATCAGGTATCACTTTCTGATTGGAAGCTGGTGATTGAGAAGGGGAGGGTGTGGTTAGAAACATCAATAAAAGCTCCTGAGTTTGCCAAGGGGAGACCCAAAGCCTTGGTGCCTGGAGCTACTGCTTGGTTCTCTGAGACGTCCCAGCATCCTGCAAACGGAGTCCAGATCTGGTAAGTCACCACCTTCTTAGGAACATGCCCGTCTGATCTGCAGCCAGCCAGTCAGGGATGGTGACGCGCAGCCCAAAGTGGCACAGACAATTTCTTGTCTGTTTTTTCAATTAAACAGATGTAGGTTTTGATTTTTCCTCTGAATATACTTTTGACTTCATCCCTCAAATTTTGATTTGTGCTTCATTTTTCTCATTTCACAACTCTTATTGAAGCAGTTTTTTTAAAAAGATATTAAAAATTTATGATTGGATGGATTTTTATGTCTTGACATGTGAAATTATTAGTTTCTGTGCCCTTCAGCAATAGTTCACACACTTGGTGGTGGTGTGATTTTATTAGTCAGGCTTCCATTTTTACAGAAACCTTAGATCTCCCGTACACCATTCTCAGTAGTCTTGTTCTGAACATGGGATTTATCTCTTCCCTTAGACTCTGTCCCTAAGTGGGTGATTGTGAGTATGTGGAAGGGATGTGTATTGGATCCTTCACCTGAGACTTAGTGTTTCCATCCCTACCTTCCAAGTGCTCTAGAATACTGCCACAATGCTTTTATAATTTCTCTTATAATTTTTCAAAATAAAAACAAACGGCGTTGATTTTAGGGGGTCACTTTAGTCTTCCCCAAGCATGCTAATTGTGTAAACTGAGAATGCAGGCTGTGTGGGGCCACAGGACACTCTCATTCTCATTGTTTTAGGGTGGTAAGTAACAAAAAAATGTCCTTCAAAAAGG